>NC_056747.1:1133821777-1133986777 GCF_019279795.1 Protopterus annectens
CCATGCATCCCAAATCTCTGACAAGTTCTGGCACCATTGATAATTGTAAGCAGAGGCTTGGGAGATGAAACATTTACAAACAGGGGCCTGGAAGATGAACCAGGTTGCTTGTGTCTATTAAAGACGTGGTAGTTCTTTGTAAGTTAACTGAGTCTCTGTTTAGGTAGTAATACTTTTTTGATTGAGTTATGACTTCTCTAGTGGATGACTTTTTTTTTACCAGCTTAACAAAGCCGGTTTGCTGTTGAGGCTTGGGGAAGAACTTTTTCAAGTTTTATCATGGTAGGTAACATTGAGATATGTGCACACACAATAGTGCAGCATAAATGAGTTGTACATTTTTGATTAAAAAAAAGTAAATTTTAGGATAGAATATTTTTGGAAAAGGAGAGAACTAGAAAATAAGGGATCTCTCTCTACTAGCTACATTTTTATCTATTCTTGTCTCATCAAGGTCTAACATTTATCTGTTATACGTGTGGGGATTGCTGACTGGTTTATATTTTGCAGCCTAATATTTTAGTAAAATGTGGGTGTTTTTGTTTAAAAAGTGCATCAGGAGGCTGCCTGTCCTTCGTTTACTCTGAGGTACACTCCCTAATGGTGTTGGAGTCGTAATAGTGGATGTTACCATTTCTGTTATGACAGACACTTTCAGTTTAAGAGGGTTTTGTTTTGTAGAAGTTGAAAGCCTTATTACGTGATGTTTCTGATACTGTGCTTCATCGCTGGTGTTAATTTTACTTGCCATTTTTTATAATGCTAAAACGGAGAAAATCAAGGGAGACAACAGAAAGCAGTGGGTAATGTGGAAGTTAAAAATGTATTTGGCAGTTTCACAGGTGTGAGATGAGTGCAGAAAAAAGCCTGTTTTCTGAAAGTAATGGGCAGACATTTTTTTCTTGTAGTGTGGATGTGGGCTTGAACAGTTGTACACAGAAGTGAGGAGAATGGGGTGGGATATTGCTGATGAGCTAGGTACAGTGACAGCTACAATTCTGAATGTTTAAAATTTTCAGTAAACAAGTTTAATTACAAAAAGGGATCTTATTAACCAGATCAGAGTGCTGGAGGAAAAGGAATGTTATGAGGATGATGTAAAGGACAAGACTTGCATAAATCCCAGGTAGGAATGAGTTTATTTTAATGCCTGCTCACTGTAGCAGGCTGAAAAGCTGTGCAGAAAATTACCTTATCTTATTTGGAATTAATCAGGCCTATAATTTAGCATATAGGTGTGTTTTTCTCCTTTCCTCTCACCTTTGAAAAAAAAGTCGATGCTTGTAGAGAATCGTTTCTATGGCTCAGATTTAACTTGGTGGGAATTTATGGAGCTGAAAAAATATAATTAATGTATATCTTGGTTTGATAATATAATTCTGTATTTTGAGCATGGGAAGCTTGTACCTATTTGTGATATGTCACATATGTGAAGAATATTTGATGCGTCCATTCTGTAGATGGATATATGAATACTTTGGATGCTGTACATCCATCCCATACTCTGTCATGTATGAGGTTTAGACCTTAAATCTATGTGTGGTCTAATGTCAAAGTGATGTGATACTATAAGAAACTTCTACATTGGAAGAGTTGGCCTTGGATGCTATGATAGCTGAAGTTCTAATTTGATGGTTTGTGCTTCAAATGCATTTGTTCGCATTTATAGATATATGTATGTCTCAAAGAGTTTATAGTACTGGTATGTCCAGGAGACAGCCTTATTTAGTTAGGGGTTTAAAATCAGGAGCCTTCATTCAAGTCAGGTCTCCTTTTAGTGAAGCAGCTAATGTCATGGTTAGAAATGTAGAAATTACTAGGCAGGTAGCCCCCTCTTCATTCTGAGTGGGGATGTTTACTAAAGTGACACATCATTTATAATTTATCTCCTGTCCATGCCACTTGTCTGCCCTCAATATCCCTCACTACAGCTGTAGATGTAGTAGTAGGCTTTGTACTTTTAGAAACTCAGCCCCCCCCCTTGAAATATTATACTTTTGTGATTATCAATTGTATCTCATGTTGCTTTATACATTTTTTTTTTGCTTATTACATTTTTGATCTGTATTCTATTTGCTAATTCTTCAGTGACTTCTGTTACTTGCTGGTTTAAGATGAATGTCTTCTGGGATATTGTGCTATAATCTTAGTTGTGGTCAGTCCATTTAAAAATATCTTTGACTAGTGTGGTACAAGTGGCACCACATGCTCCAGAGACCTCAACCTCATTACCACAATCAACAAAATGTGCTGGAGGGACAGGTTCATAACCCAGAGACTGCCCATGCTATGGAATAGACTTCCCATACATGTCGAACAGAGCACCTCACTGGCCCTCTTCAAGAGAAATCTTGATGAGTGGATGGGAAATAGAAAATTCACCCCGGGGATCACTCTAGTAGTTCTACTCGACAGAGCCACTGGGAACTAAGGTCGGGTGGCATGATGCCAGGGTAATCCTATGGTCTAGGCTTGTAAAGGCTCCAGGGTCATTAGCCTAAAACACACCTATGAACCTATGATTTGAAAACAGCCCAAAGTTAATTTTTATCTGCCACTGGTAAAATGTATTTTATTTGAATGTGGGTTTCAATGCTGTTTCAATGATTGTGAGTTTCAAAGGCACAGAAGTTTTAATGCTAAGTCTATTTCCATTGTGAGACTGCATTGCTTTGTTTAGCAGATATCTATTAGTGATTGTGCTGTAAAATACAAAATAAAGCTTTCAAATGAAATCCAAATCATTGCAGAAGTAAAGCAGTATGCACATTACAGTGTTTATGGTAAATGGGGCAAAATAGCCAAGTAATGGGACATTGGAATGGCTGCAGGGGGGAGGCTCCATTCAACCATGATTTTGTGAGGGGGGAAGGACGGCAAACTCAAAGATAGCCCCAGCTGAACTATACCTCTCAACTGTCCAGATTTTTGTAGAATTAATAGATTTTTGCTTCTTATTTCTGATTTGTTCCTCATAAAATTTGTGGTTTTCTGGCAAATCATTTAGTAATGAAGTCACTAAATAATGACAGGCATTGCGTTTCAGACTTCATAACCTTCAGAAAAGTGCATGCTAAAGCAAGACCTGTTATTCTATCAACTGTCTAAGTTTATACAAGAGCATTTTTAGTACTGTTTGTATGTTCCCCAATTTATTTGGCTTTGTCCTGATTTCCTGCATTAAGAGGTTGAGAGGTACATGCAAATAAATCACTTTATACAATTAGGAATATTCAAACCTCTCAACTGTCCCCGATTTTGACTCAAAATGTTGCTCTCCCTCTAATAATCCCTCCACAAAATGGCAATTTTGGAAGAAAACATGGAGGGTTTACAATTATAAATAACTGTAATGATCAGAGTTATAGATTACTTTTATTTAAGAAATGCGTGTAGATTCTCTTAATTTGTCAGCTGCTCAAGTTAACAGTACTAATATTAAAAAAGTGTCCCTTGTTTGACAGGTCCCCAGCTGTATTGTGTGGCAATTTTATATTTTTGCATCACATTTTTGGTATGTTTTTCAAAAAATTGTGGTTTTCTGGCAAATTAGTGGCGAATCATTAAAGATTGAGGTTAGAAAATAATGACAGACATTTGAGTTTCAGATTTCATACTCTTCAGAAAATTCATACTAATGCAAGACCTACTACTATTCTATTATCTTTCTAAGTTTACAAATCACCAAACAGTGGCAATGAGCACCAGGAATCAGGATACTGTGCTGGAAACACTTGGTTTATTAAAAATAAAATAGTTAAGCGCTTTCTACAGTACTTAGTCTGTCTTCATCAGAACAACATACAATAAAATTCTTGGACTTATATATCACAAATTGTCTAAAAACCCGCCCTAAATAACAATGAATCAATTAAGTCAATTGTTTGACGATAAATGCCAGTAAACATTTTTACACATGGCATAAACTACTTCCTGCTAAGAAAACTAAAAATGTAAAAATGTATTTGTAACACATGTTGACATATATTGTACATATTTTACACAGTGTCTTTACAAAGTGTTTTTCTTGTATTCTCTATGAAATACACTATTTAAAACTAAGTATTGAATAATTTTTACAAGAAGAAAATATATGTATTTAGATATTTAAGTATTTAATAATGTAGTAAATTTGTCAAGTCTTGTATATATTGCAGATATATTTGCATTTATACAGATGTTTACATTAGTATTGTTCTGCACAAAAGGTACAGAAGACAGACTAAGTACTGTAGAAAGCGCTTAACTATTTTATTTTTAATAAACCAAGTGTTTCCAGCACAGTATCCTGATTCCTGGTGCTCATTGCCACTGTTTGGTGATTTGTAAACTTGTTGTTCGCTGGGATTTCTTCTATTTTCATCTTTCTAAGTTTATAAGAGCAATATTTAAAAAATTGTCCTTATTCTTTGGGCCTTTGTCCCACTTCTATTTATGACTTTGTCCAGATTTCTTTCTCTGAGGTTGAGAGGTATGACAAATGTGTCAGGGCCATCACTGTCAGACAGAGACATTTCAAATTGTGACATACGTGTTGCACCCCATTCCCTCATGTAGTGACTGGATGTGTCCAAGCAAGGCAAGGAGCAGTTATGCCGTGTAAGTGTGCAGAGTATTCCCCCATCCAAGGTAGACACAAGTACGACAGTGGCTTTTCATCTGTCCTTGATTTTACAAAATGTTCTGATTTTCTGTCATATTTTTATACTCTTGATTTATGCTTCTTATTATTCAGAAAATGCATGCTGTTGCAGTGCCCTGTTGCTCTGTGTTTAAGTAGCAATGCTCTAATAACCATCAGGTTCATAGGTTCATAGGCTGGTACTAGGCTATCGGCCCTAGAGCCTATACAGGCTTAGCCATAGCAATTCCCTGGCTATTTCTTCCCACACTATTTACTTCCCTGGACCCCTGTCTAGCAGGGCAACTGATGTGATTCCCAGGGTGAATTTCCTTTCTCGCATCCAATCATCAAGGTTCCTTTTGAAGAGGGCCAAAGAGGTGCTCTGCTTGACATGTATGGTCGGAGTCTGGAGAGTCTCTGAGTCAGGAACCTATCCCTCCAGCATGTTTTTTTTATTGTGATGACAACGTTTAGATCCCTGGAGCATGTGGCTCTGAGGGATTGGGATTTCTTTAAGTGGAGCATGTCCAACAGCTCAGGGTTTGACATGGCCTTGTATCTTAAGCAGAGATAGCCTCTGAGTAGATGATATGCGACAGAGTATAGCTGGAGTTTTTTAAGGCGGTCAGTGTAGGGCATCTGCTTTAGGCCTGTGATTCTTTTAGTGAGGTATTTCTGTGGCCTTTCCAGTTGTTGCAGATGTCTTGAGAGGCGCATACCAAATGGGGCGTTGTATTCTATAATGGGTCTAATGAAGGATGAGTACAGTGGGACAATGACCTCCTCTTTTCTGGATGAAATGCCCTTAGTGATGAGGTGTGCCACATAGAAGGATTTCCTGACTGTTGTGGCAATGTGGTTATCGAAGGTGAGACCACTGTCCACCTGTGTCCCTAAGTCTCTTATCACACTTTCGGTGTTTAGTGTACTGCCACTTATGTGGGTAATTCATGGGTACATGGTTTTTCCCAAAGGGGATAACTATATATTTCTTGGCATTGAGCTTGAGCCCATAGCTCTGGCACCAAGCATTTGTTTCTGTAAGGCCCTTTTGTAGAGTATTCACTTCATTTGGGGATTCAATAATGGCTCCCAGGTTCGCAGCCATCTGCGAACTTTCTTAGCCAGAGATTCTTAGTGTTGGCCTATACGTCAGAGAAGTAGATGCCAAACAAGAGTGGTCCCAGGACTGAACCCTGAGGTACTCCACTTGTCACTTGTCTGTAGCTGGATTTAGAGTCGGCTACTTTTACAGTCTGGGTTTTGTCAGTAAGCCAGTTGGCAACCTATCGAGTGATGTAGGGATTAATGCCCAGCTTAGTAAGTCTATCTATGATTCCAGAGTGGGGGATGGTGTCAAAGGCCTTGGCTAGGTCCAGATAAGCTGTGTGGACCGCCTTACCCTCGTACACGGCTCTGGAGACTGATTCGAAGAAGTCAATCAGGTTCAGGAGATGAGATCGGCCCTTCATGAACCCAAACTGGGTGAGGTCCTGTGTTTGAAGGTTGACAATGTCTTTGTTTATAAGTTCCATGATAATACATTCCATGGCCTTGCAGATCAGGCTCGTCAGACTGATTGGGTGGTAGTTCCCGGGAACCAAGGTTGATCCCCCCTTGTGGAGTGAGATGTGTAGCTGTGCGCCACTCAGTGGGCACGAAGCCTGAGGTGAGGCTATGATTAAACATGACACTTATGTGAGGTCCCAGTTCATTTTGTAGTTCATGTAGTACACAGCCCAGGATGTCATCTGGTCCAATGGATGCTGTATTCTTAGTTTGGAGAGTATGTTTTTTAACCTGTGTGGCCATTATTACCTGAATTTGGCAATCTTCTGGTATTGAGATGGGCCATTTAGGGGGTGAGAGGGTGGTAAGTTGGCACTGAATTGATCTGCCAGGATATTGGCAATATCCTTGGCATCAGTATATTTAATGCCATTCTGTTGTTGCTCAGAGCAGATCTGAGCAGTGCCATTTAGATTCTTGACATAGTTATAGAATGCCTTGTGGTTGTCTTTGGAATCTTTGGCAAAATTTTATTTTCATAACTAGCTTTGGAGGATTTTATGAGGGATCTCAGCTTCTTACTGAGGCTGGTAAGGGAGGTTTTTGCATCCTGGGGTTTTCCTCTTTTCTGCAATAGTTTCTTCCTTTTGTTGTAAAGTTTGTTTATGGTAAGTTTGTCTGAGATTGTAAGATGCAAGTAAGCTTTAATAAGCATAATGTTAAAGAATTATAAACATTGAAAACCTTTTTGTTGTTGCCATGCAGAGAATATTTACATAACTAAATAATGTATAAGCCTCAGGTATTGAAATGCATATGACAGTATTTGTAATAAAGGACAGGATTACAGTATTTTCAGAAGCTCAATACATTTGTTGGAGACTTGCAGTCATCTTTGTAAGCTTTACCCGTAAACTAAACAGAATACCAATCTATCATGTGTGGTCCATAACCTGTGCATTAATCCTTTAAGCACTTTATATTGAGCTGGTTTCTTGTTTGCTGTTCATTTTTTACTTTGATCACGTTTTAGCCATGAAACAAGTAGATAGTTGCTGTCAGGCAGCAGGTCTTTTTTGGGTAAGAAACATTTTTACATTTGGGGGTATCACACAGAGATTGCTACTTTCACCATGTTACTTGGTACTTTTATAAAGCTGAATATAAATTATAAGTAGAACTGTAGTGAAGGAGAAGTGGTTTGAGTTGAGTGCTGCTTTTTTTTGATACTTGATTTTGACTGGCATTCCAGTAATGTGTTTAACAAGTAATTTATTTTTTCATGCCTCACAACCTTTTTGTTTCCATCTAGATATTAAGTAAGCTGTCATGTTGCCAATACATTGATATATTTTTTTCTTCTACACTTCATTTTGTCTTGATTGGACTCTCATAATGACGATTTGGCACTCAGGGCAGCATATTAAAGTTCCAGTTGTTGTAGTTTTGAGCATAGCTCTGTCTCTTCCTAGTTGTCCACACCCCTTCCCATTGGCCCCACACATTCAGCTGTCTCCTGCAGCCCCCCCCCCTTTGATTTGAAGTTACCAGTGTGTCTGTCTGTGTATGTGTGTTTCTGTGTGTGTGTGTGTGTGTGTGTGTGTGTGTGTGTGTATATATATATATATATATATATATATATATATATATATATATATATATACACACACATGATTAAAAGCAAAAATGTACTGCAAAACAGCTAAAAGGTTTAACATATGATCTGTGATAATCTAACACACACTTTCAAACATTATTTCTATAAACATTAAAAAAGCTGGTAGAGTTTGCCAATGTTCAAATGTAGGTCCCTAAAGACAAGTTATGTCATTAATAGTAACAGTATTGGAATGAGAATACAGATTTATATCCAAATTAAGAAATAACAGAAATAAATGAAGGAATTAATGATTCAGCGCTAGTCTATGACCAGTATGATTTATACATGACCTCATTAGGGGGAAGATATTGCTCATAACCTATGGGAACAGAGTCTTGTTGTGAAGACGACACTGAATTCCTGAACAAGCTCAACATATATTTCAGCAGGTTTGAAGAAGGAAACAGCACAAAACCAATGAAAGCTCCAACAAGCCAGAACAAAGAAATGCCCAGCCTAAATCCAACTGATGTCCATAGAACCCTGAGAAGGATAAATCAGAG
This sequence comes from Protopterus annectens, assembly GCF_019279795.1. Lineage (NCBI taxonomy): Eukaryota > Metazoa > Chordata > Ceratodontiformes > Protopteridae > Protopterus > Protopterus annectens. The sequence goes on from NC_056747.1 coordinate 1,133,830,074, forward strand.
AAAAGCAGCTGGTCCTGATAACATTCTGGGAAGCATCCGAAGAAACGGTGCTGGGCAATTGACAAATGTTCTCACAGACATATTCAATATCTCATTGAAACAGGCCATTGTTCCCAGGTGCTTCAAGAATGCCACCATAGTATCTTTGTCTAAGAAGTCTTTACCAAAGGACCTCAATGACTACTGCCCTGTGGCTCTACCCTCCATAGTAATGAAGTGCCTAGAAAGGCTGGTCAAGGACCACTTAACATCCAGACTTCGGTCATCCTTGGGCCCACTCCAATTTGTGTACAAACCAAATCGATCCACATTAGATGATATTTCACTGGCACTCCATATATTGTTGGACCACCTGGAAAACGACAGCTATGTGTGCATGTTATTCATTGATTTCAGTTCGGCATTCAACACAGTCACACCTTAGCAACTGATAGAGAAGCCAACTCAGCTAGTTGTCAGCACTCCAATGTGCAGCTGGATTCTGGACTTCCTTACTGAAAGGTCACAAACAGTATGTGCAGGATAGAAACCTCAAATTGTATCACCTTGAGCACTCGTGTACTTCAGGGTTGTGTTCTGAGCCCTCTGCTAGTCACTCTGCTAACATACGACTGCACTGCCAAGTACAGCTCTAATCAGATAATCAAGTTTGTAGAGGATACCAAAGTTGTAGGTCTCATCAGCAATGAGGAGGTGACAGCCTATAGAGAGGACGTGAGACAGCTGATAACTTGGTGTGGTAACAACAATCTGGCACTCAGTGTTAATAAGACCAAGGAGTTAACCATGCATTTTAGAAGAAACCGTAAAAAACATTCCCCACTCACAATCAATGGGGACACAGTGGAGAGGGTAAAAACTACCAAGTTTCTTGGGGTGCATATCTTGAAAGTCTTGTCTTGGTCTGTGAATACAAATGCCATTGTCAAGAATGCACAACAATGCCTACAGTTTCTGCAAAGTTTGAGAAGAGCAAATCTGCCAGCCCCTGTTCCCACAACCTTCTACAGGGGCACAATTGATAGTTTGGTATGGCAACTGCTCCACCACAGACCGCAAATCCCTCCAAAGAGTAGTGAAAGCAGCAGAAAAGATTACCAGAACCACTCTACCATCTATTCAAGACTTGCACCACTCACGTTGTCTCAACACACCCAGCAAAATAGTCATGGACTGCACTCACCCTACATATGGACTGTTCCTAAACCTAACATCTGGGAGGCATTATCATAGCATACATTGCAAAATGGCCAGATTTAGCAGAAGCTTCTATCCTCTGGCCAGGCTACTGAACTCCAATAGAACTTACATCTCACTTGACATCAGGGACAGTAGGTAATATGACAACTGAGAAGCATATTTGCGTGCAATAACCTTAAAAGGTCTTACGTACACTGTGCAGTTAATCTAACAGAATATAATCTTATTTCTTTGCAATATCCACTGATGCTAAAACATCATCCTGTGCAATAAGTAACAGCTGTGAAATTGTGTGCAATAAATAGTGTTTCCTTAGACTAGTGCCAAAAGACTCCTGTGCAATAAGAAGTAGTAGAATTCCATGCAATAAATACTATGTCTCTTTAGCTTAGTAAATGTCTGTTGATATGTAAAACACTAAATATTATGTAGTAAGAATGTTTAAATGTAGTAATGTGAATTGTATATGTTAGATGTTTGCACATAGAGCTTGGAGTAATGCAATTTTGTTCAGTTGCACTTGATGTGGAGTCTGAATGACATTAAATGTTTGCTTTGATTTTGATGATTTTTGACTTTGACTTTAAGCATCTGAAAAATGTTTACCTTATTGTCATTTTAAGAGAAGTAAAACAGAAATGGAAACTAGAATGGACGAGGAACAAAGGAGATACCAAATGAAAAAGTTAAGTTGCATCACTATTTATTTTCTTATTTACATTCATTGTTCTGGACTGTGCAGCTGATATGTTCACATTTTCAGTCGCAGGGATGAAACTTTCACAAACTTAAAGATGTATAAAGTCAATAGACATCTTTGAGCCATTATGTGGCAGCATACAATTTGTGCAGTGTGAAATGAGAAAATAAATATGCATTATATAAACATAGCAAATACCAGACTGATAAAATACTGGCTATAAAGGTTATTTGAGAACACAGAGATAACATTCATGCATAGATACTTACCTTGCCAGTACCTTCCATAGAGCCACACCACCTTTCTTCAAGAGGGCCATCCCAGTAAACCCTGGATTAAATTTCAGTATACCAAGTTAGTCATCTAGTCTATGTTTAACGTCAAATAATGAGTTACACTGCTTAGCATGCAGAGAATGTTTATTTCAGATGTTTTTTTTGGGGGGTACTGGGTTATAAATCTGTCCCTCCACAATTTTTTCTTTACATGCTGGTGAAGATATAGGTCCCTGGTTCTAGCACCGATGGAGATATTGGACTTGCAGAGAAACAGGAGGTCCGGGATACCTCTCAACTGTACAGATTTTCACAGACTGTCTAGATTTTCCCTCATATTTTTGACCTGTTCCTCATCTAATTTGTGGTTTTCTGGCAAATCATTGAAGATTGAAGTCACTAAATAAGACATTTGAGTTTCAAACTTTATATCCTTCAGAAAATACATATTAATGGCAAACCTGTTATTCTACCAATTTTCTAAGTTTATAGGAGCAATATTTAAATTCTGTCCCTATTTTTGGGCCTTTGTCCCCTCATTCTTTTTGGCTTTGCCCAGATTTCTTGCACTGAGAGGTTGAGAGGTATGACTGGATCTCTAATGTACAGTAAGTGAAGCAGAGATCTCATTGAATAAAGGGATAGAGTTATCAACTTCTCTTTGTAGCGCAGGAACTTTAGGCTGTAATCTTTTTTAGTTAAGAACCTTTGGGGTCTTTCTAATTATTTGATATATTTATTTATTTATTTACAATTTGTGCAGTGTGAAATGAGAAAATAAATATGCATTATATAAACATAGCAAATACCAGACTGATAAAATACTGGCTATAAAGGTTATTTGAGAACACAGAGATAACATTCATGCATAGATACTTACCTTGCCAGTACCTTCCATAGGGCATAGGGCCACACCACCTTTCTTCAAGAGGGCCATCCCAGTAAACCCTGGATTAAATTTCAGTATACCAAGTTAGTCATCTAGTCTATGTTTAACGTCAAATAATGAGTTACACTGCTTAGCATGCAGAGAACGTTTATTTCAGATGTTTTTTGGGGGTTTACTGGGTTATAAATCTGTCCCTCCACAATTTTTCTTTACATGCTGATGAAGATTCAGGTCCCTGGTTCTAGCACCGATGGAGATATTGGACTTGCAGAGAAACAGGAGGTCCGGGATACCTCTCAACTGTACAGATTTTCACAGAATGTCTAGATTTTCCCTCATATTTTTGACCTGTTCCTCATCTAATTTGTGGTTTTCTGGCAAATCATTGAAGATTGAAGTCACTAAATAAGACATTTGAGTTTCAAACTTTATATCCTTCAGAAAATACATATTAATGACAAACCTGTTATTCTACCAATTTTCTAAGTTTATAGGAGCAATATTTAAATTCTGTCCCTATTTTTGGGCCTTTTTCCCCCCATTCTTTTTGGCTTTGTCCAAATTTCTTGCACTGAGAGGTTGAGAGGTATGACTGGATCTCTAATGTACAGTAAGTGAAGCAGAGATCTCATTGAATAAAGGGATAGAGTTACCAACTTCTCTTTGTAGCGCAGGAACTTTAGGCTGTAATCTTTTTTAGTTAAGAACCTTTGGGGTCTTTCTAATTATTTGATATATTTAGTGTGATACATTCCAAATGGGGCATTGAACTCGATAACTGGCTTGATTGATGCTGTGTATAAGGCAATGATTTCAGACCTTGATGATATTCCTTTACAATTCGTTGGGTTAAATAAAAGGATTTCCTGACATCCTTTGTCAAATGATGGTCAAAATAAAGGGAGCTATTAACCTAAGCACTTTTTTTTCATTCTGTAAAAGCATGTTGAGTAGATGGTAAGATGATGGTTAGAGCTCTCCACCAAAAGTGAGGATACTACACTTTTTTGCATTTAGTTTGAACCCATTTTAATAGACCAAGAGTATACTGGGAAGAGTTTGTTCTGGGTGGGGTGGGGGTGGGGGGTTGGGTATCATAGAATGACTAACAACAAACACAAACTTGCAGTCATCTGTAAACTTTGTTAGCCAGTCCCAACACTAAGCCCTGAGTGCCATCACTGGTCACTTTCATACTTTCTGATGAGGCATTTGCAACTCACACTGTAATGGTTCTGTCTTTCAGCAAGTCTGCCATCCATTTTACCACATATGGGTCAATTTTTAAACCATTTAGCTTTTGTATGATGTCAACATGGGCAATGGTATCAAAGGCCTTGTTCCGGTCAGGATTCATTACATGTAATGCATTGCCTCATCTACAGACTCTGTAAACCTTTTAAATAAATTTACTAGATTAAATAGACAGGATTTACCTTTCACAAAGCCAAACTGTTGGGATCAGCTCTAACAAAATGATTAATATCACAGTTTATGAGGTCAGTTATAATACAGTACATGACTTTCCAAATGAGGCTTTTATGGCCGACAGGTATGTAATTACCTGGATCAGTTGTTAAGCATAGTTGTTGAAATGTATCAGCTGAGGAAAAATATCCTAATACACAACTGTGGTTGGCCAGCTGCTGAAATAAAAACTCAGTAAACTATGTGAAAAGTTATATGATACTACAGTGATGATTATAAATATAATATATGTGCCTATATATACTGTGCAAAGATAAATATATATATAGATGTGCAAATAACTTTTCAAAGAGAGCAGCACATAAGCATGACATTTACAGCTGGCATATAATATTCAGAAGCTTACAATGGAAAACAAATAATTAGTAGCAGGTAAGGACTATAGAACAAATTTGCATCACTAAAACAAGATGCTATATGCAATTTTTAGGCTGGTGCATAGATAATAAAAGTGTCAGAAACACAGTTTTCAATAATAAATGATAATGTCCTTTGTTTCACCAGAGACAATTCCAGTGTGTCTGTCATCCTTTTAAAAAAAAAAACTATATCTTAAAGGATTTCTTTTCAGGGATGCATCTTAAAATAATAAGTTGCCTCTTCCAGAATTTACCAGCATATACTGGACAATGAGTAACCTGCATGATTAGTCCTTCTTTTTGACATTTGTGCTAAATATCCAGTAGAAGTTGTAACTTCTCTCTGTTACTCCATTTTGATATAGTCATCAAAGCAGAATGCTTGTGAGTGTACCAGAATTTATTAGTGCATGGTAAATAAATGAAGCACAGTTGTTGGGTAAACTCCCACCATTGAAAGAAAGAAAGATGAAGCATGTGATGTTATGCAGCAAATTTAGCTAGTGCAGGTAAGGCAACATGAGCTCATAGAGTAATAGAGGCTGGTTTATGGAGTAATGGAGGATGGCTTATAGAGTAATGGAGGCTGGCTTATGGAGTAATGGAGGCTGGCTTATAGAGTAATGGAGGTTGGTTTATGGAGTAATGGAGGCTGACGTATAGAGTAATGGAGGCTGGCTTATGGAGTAATGGAGGCTGGCTTATAGAGTAATGGAGGCTGGTTTATAGAATAATGGAGGCTGTAGTCTAGTTAGAAGTACAGAATATGGAAGTGAAGGATGTGCATGTTATTATCACCCAATCAAGCAACATGAAATAGAAGTGACTTAAATTGATAGATCTTACCTATATTTTCATTGGTTTTGGACACAACACCATGTATTTGCTTTTCAAACCCAATTTAAATATCAGTGATGAGACCAAGAAATTTTACTGAGGTAACTTCCTCTGCTGGTGTCTTGCTCAAAGGGGTTAAGGTAAGAGTCTTTTGATGGGATGGAAGTACCGTAATTGTACATGTATAGTGATGCTAGAATAATAATGATTATGGCTGATGAGCAAGAAATGCATAGTTTTGGCCTTAGTCATTTTAAGATGATGTCCCATTGTTAAGCCTGGAGTGCAGTTTGGCACTGAGCACAGAGATAGTATAATGTATAAGAAGAACATTAGAATCATGCGTGTACTGAGACAATTTTGCTTCTCAACAGAAATAGATAATTAGTCCAAAAAGATTGAAATAACTGTTTGGTCATGATCTAGTTGCTCCCAGATGTGCTTAATAGCATCCATTAGGTCAGTATCAGTATAACAGTGTGGCCTGAAATCATGTTTCAAATTTGTGAAAAGGTTGTATTTTCTTACATGTTGAAATAGCTGTGAATGAATGCATTCTTCTACAATTTTTGATAGGGGAGATGAGAGCTATGGGATGATAATGTATTAATGCAGGCAAAGTTCTTCCTTTATGAAATGGTCCAGCAAGTTCTTTTCTATATATGAAGACCAAGGTCCTCCTTACCAGATCTGCTAATAAGTACTGAAACTAGGTAAGCTATACAGCTTGACAAATTTTTTACGAATTTAGAATTAGATGGGCAGTTAATGATGATAGTTTTCAGACTGTGAAATAATTTATACAGTAATCCTTATGAGATTGTTTGCAGGAAAGGGCCAGGATGGTCATATTGTGATATGTAAAGGTTAGTCCATTGATTAGCCAGGTGGGTCATTTATGAAAAAATTCTCCAAACGTATTTGCAGATTCAGAAAACTTTGGTGCATCACACTAAGCAAATCTGCACAATGAGCAGCCATGTGCAGGGTGTGTATGATTCAGGAAAACCCAGCTATATGACTTGTCTAGGCCTAATGATGTGGTTAGCTGTGCCATCCACTAATGACTGTATAATGACATGCTGTGTATGATAATAAGACAAAACAAGATGGTGGAGCAATTAAGAAATGTTTAAGAGCCACACAACTGAGCTGCATCTGCTTTATATTTGAACTCATTCATTTTCCATCGTTCAGCTGGAGTACATATTGTAGTTATATTAGGGCTTGCCACAGCCATAGTAAATCTGTATCTGCAGGAGGATTTTGTTGCAGCTGCTTTGCCTGATGGTGGAAGACATCACCACTGGAGGTGCCAGGTCATCTGCTCATGCTTAATGTTTCATGCCCTCCGTGTCACTGCCATTATTGACTGGCACTGCGTTGACAGAGACACCATGCAAGAAATTGTGGAGATGTGCTGATCTCATCTACAGCCCCATGCTCTTATCTTCGTGGATACTTAGGTATGTATGGTTTTATGTATCTTAGCTACAGGGATCTTTTCAGGGGTATTTCAGGCATCCAACTTTAGAATATTCCATCAGTTTCTTGATACTATGCTTCAGTATATTGGGGAAGCACCTGTGGTTCCCATGGACCTCACAGGAGAGAGCCAACACCATATGGGAGCACTGTGATATAGCTCATTTCCATGAGGTACAGGGAGCAATAAACTGTACCCCACTGAAGTAAAGGTCCCACCTGGAGAACTAGGAAGGAGGTACATGAACAGCAAAGGGTATCACTCTATCAGCTGCCAGGTGGTCTGTAATACACAGGCCTGTTATGATAAGTTCTTACATAACTCTACTATGTTCTTCATCAGATCACTGTTGTAGTAATGGTGACAACTGTGAAGATTCCTAAAGCTTTTATGTTGACTGAGCAAAACCAGCTCTGGCCCAAGAAAAAACATCAATCTTATAGTGTTCAGTAAGTTAATGGATGACCAAGTTGCTGCTTCCAGAAAGGATCTTGAATCCAGAACTTTGATATACGCTCCGGAAGAGACAACTGATCTAGAGTACTGAGCCATGACCTGGCCTTGGAAAGACTTTCCATAGAAAGAGTAACCAAAAGAAATAGCGAGAGAAATCCAAATGCAGGTTGTTTGTTTAGAAAGTGGGAGGTCCATCTTTCTTTTATTAAAGGAAACAAAAACTTGGTCAGATTTTTTAATGGACTTCATCATGTCCAAATAGAACCTTAGTTGTCTATGAAAATCAAGTAAATAAAAATTATTCCCATCTTATACTGTGGATTAGGAGAAAATGTAGGAAGATGAATAGACCGATTCAGAGACATTTCAATGACCACCTCAGGCACAAAGATGGATTGATTCTAAGTGTTACCCTGTCCTTATGAAAAACCAAAAAAAGTGGTGAGCACATTACAGCTTGCAACCCTGATACCATTTTTGCAGATGCTAAGCCACTAACAGGACTGTCCTCTGAGTACAGAGCTTTAAAGAAGCAGAACAGGCTGTTTCATAAGGAGGAAGGGTTAGTTTTTCTGTGACACAATTCAGGCCTCAAGCATGAAAGTCTGATATGAAGGAAGTCTTTTAGGAACTGTCTGATCTCATAATATGAAGAAAGAGTCCACAGGCAAGCAGGCTGAAATGACTGATAAATGTGCCTTAACTGAGGCATATGTTAGCCCTGAGTTAAGTCGCTCACACCCGTACTCAAGAATAATAGATATACCAAGTTGATAAGGGTCCTATTTTCTGTGTTGCAACAACAGACAGAAAATGTAGTCCATTTAAAAATGTATTGGCTTCTTAAAGCAGGTTCCTGGCCTCCTTTATTACTTTAGCAAGTCATCATAGTAAAGGTGCCTGAATTAAATGAGAAGCCCATCATCCAAACAGTCAAATTCAGTTTTTGGAGTGCATCCTGTGGGGTAACATGTGGTAACTGTCGTTGGCTAGATTAAAAAGTAGGGAAAATTAATCCTGTATGAGCCAAAAGGGAGTCACCAGCAGCATTTTTGGATTGTTTTTCTGAATCTTCAGGAGGACTTTCTGAATGAGTGGAAGGGAACACAGACAAATCATTCTGTAAATACTGCAAGAAAGACCCAGCCAAGCAAGTCTGATGTCTCTGCAATTTTTACCGAATGGTTTGTCAGTGTGACCTTTTTACCATTTGGTTTTGATGTTTGTTGGGATAGTTTGCAGGCACCCTAATGTTTATGGACATCTTGCTTAATTTTATGCTCTGTGCTGCTAAAGTATAGTCAAACAATGCACTTGTGCTATACTGACCAAGTCAAAAACAAGGCCCAAACATGTATGTCTACAGCCAGTGGGGTATGGCTTTATTGGCCGGAATGTACCCATAAAGACTTAAAAAGTAAAAAGTCCTGGGCATTCAGAAACCATGTAGCTAAAACACTGGTATGGCTTCAAGGGATAATTTGCATATATCTCAGGGGCCTCTACTACAGGAGGTTGAAGGCATTGCACAGTGAAGACTTTAGCTTGGCTGGATCATTCTTGCAGTTAATATCTTTGCTCACTTATCTATAACGTTTCAGTCTCTGTATAGATTTGGCTTGCTTAAGCAGCTTTAGAAATCCATTTTCTACTTTTGTGTTCTGTCTATTGGCAGTAATATGTTTTTTTATAACAATCATGATAGATTTATGATAGGAACTTTGTGATGGCCCTCTGCTCTTTACAGCTCTGAAGTTTGCTTATAATCTTTGTAAGACGCATGGTATACTAAATGGACCTAAGGTAGGCACCTACTGTTTTGCTGCCATAGTTGGCTCAAAAGAGATGCGAAGCCCTATTCCTATTAGGTCACTCAGTACCACCCTGCAGTGCAATTTCCCTAAAACAGAACACTGCCCTGCTTGCAAGGAATACCCAAGGAACTTACATTGCACAGTAGGCCTATAGTCAAGACTTACTCCTGACAGGGCATTATAGACCACTGTATACAAATGCAAGGTTCAGTCAAAATAAGTTAGCATCTGTATCCAACTTGCTGAGAGAGGATAATCTTACATTTATATTTGAGACCTTGTTAGACTTTGTCCAAGGTGCAGGAATAAACAGAATATTTCTCTTTATATATACTGTCCTTTTTCTTTGAGTACATTTCTGAAAAAGTTCATGGATTTTCTCATTGACTCAGTGTTGCAACTTTCACACAAGCTTGTTTTTGGTTATTTTCAGCAATTAGGTTGACTCTATCAAAAGACTTTCACTCCACTGCGAGGGATTCAGGACTTGCTTAGTTTTTGTTTACTTCTGCTGCTGGTGTTGTCAAACTGGAGTTTGTGATTGAACCCATCTCTTGGTCAGACCACCACTTGGCACACTAATGTGTGGAACTTGCCTTGATAAGATCTTCTGTATATGAGTCGGTCAGGCATAGGAATTTGACAAATAAGACTGAAGATGACCTTCCTGTCTAACTTGATTGACTTCTGAAAGTGACACTATTGAGCCAGGAGCATTAGTGGTTCGACATAATCAGAAAATCATGCTTACTCTGGATCAACTATCCCCATTGTTTGTATAGTCTGTCTTTTCAGGAGTCCATGAACCATGACTTATCCATGATCTTCAAATTCTACGAACACAGCACGGAAAGGAGTGACTTGAGGTGGTGCCTGTTCTAGAGGACAAACATAGTCTTGATGTCACACTGAAACATCCTGTTAAAATGTGGCATCATGGTCCAGGGCGATTTCTGCAACTTCTTATTGACCAAGCAAGCTTTTCTACATAGTGGACAGACTATGCAGTTCAACCTGTTTTATCAATCAGAAAGCATTCTCAGACTCAGAGTGCAAGGCTTCTACTTGCTTTGTGGCTGAGGTATTTCTCATTAGGTAGGAGGATCTCCATTATCACTTCTCGAATTTTATGATGCCTTTAGCATAAGCCCATAGATTATGCCTGATACAAGTCTTTCAATGCCATGTACATGGATGTTACTGTTTTGTTTTTGAGTTTGAAACCATCTATACGCAGGCTGGATCCAGATCAGACTAGGTTGGCTAATACCTACCAAACAGTTCAGGGTCCAGATATTCTCAGGATTGTCAGGTTCTTTCTGAGAACTGGGGTATTTCCATTATACTTGGTATAGGTTTTAGTTATTACTGTTATTAAGAAACCCCTTTTTGGTTCTTTATAGTCTGGAGAATGAATTACTTATCTCAAGCTCTCCTTTTATTGGGAATATTATTGAGAAGGTTGTTCTGGTACAACCTGAATCTTTGTTCTGCTGTGGTGAACCCTAGTGGGAAAAGCCAAAAGGAGAATATATATATATATATATATATATATATATATATATATAGGTTCACGTTGGAATCTCGAAATACTGAAATGTCGAATTTCAGTATCTCGAGACCAAATTGTCAAATCTGCAATTGTGTGCAACTGCAGAATATCGAACCCAGAAATGTCGAACCCGCGGTACTGATGGTGCGTTAGGTAAGTGTTATGTCTTTTAAGGGTTTTGGGGAGGGTTTGTGAGTGTGTTGGGGAGTTTTAGGTGTGGGTTAGGGTAGGTAGGTAAGAGTGTGTCAATGTTGAGAGTGGTGGTGTTTGTATGTATGTGATGTGTGTTTGTGCAAGGGGGGTGTAGAATGTGTGGTGGGTTTTCTGTCTTTTGGTCTTTAGTGTGACCTTGGAGTTAGTATATATAAGTAGCGGGGGTGAGGGGGGTGCAGAATAGGTTGTCCCCCTGATTATAGGAAGCGTAGGTGTGTGTGTTTGTTTTGTTGTGTTCGTGTATGTTGTTTTGCTTTGTTGTAGTGTCGGGAGGTAGGTGTATTTGTGTTTGTATGTGTGGTATAGTGTTTTGTTGATGTTCGCGGTTTTGAATTTCTCGGTTTTGGTTTTTGGGTTTGTGAGTTTTTGGCTTTATAGTTGGCGATATTACAGTATTTTGAGATTATAAAGTGAATATATCTATCTATCTATATATATATATATATATATATATATATATATATATATATATATATATATATATACATATATGCGACTCTTGGCCACTGCATAGCTCTTGATCTTCTCCATACAATTACTTTTTCTAGAAGCATACTGGAGTTCATATTGTAAGTGTACAGTTTGAATGTGGCCCTTGATGTCTGGTTGTCACACCAGGACCAAGTGACAGTGTTTGTGAAGCCGTCCTTTTGTTCCTGTAGGGAGCATAGCCCGCACTAAGCACTTCATTTTAACACAGCATTTAAGATCATTACTGTCTTGGTTTTATCACATTTGGACTACAACAGTGACCTCTACCTTCAGCTTGGAAATGGTAGACTGTGCAGAATATCACTGCTCATTCATTAACAAATATTCATCATTATACCCATACTACACCAGCACTGCATTATCTGAACTGGCTGTTAATGGCTTCCAGTTCTGATTATAATGTTCTTATACTGAGATGTCGGTCCTTCTTACAGTAATGAATTGCTGTTTCCTTCTATACCTCTCCACTCAACAGGCAAGGGGCTGCTAACAGTTCCTGTGTAGAAACTGGAATATTCTGTTTGGAGTTAGTTCTTTTCATAAGAAACTGTACTAATGGAATTCCCTTGAATGACATGGTTTGAGCCGTTGGTGGAGTGATTTAAGATGTCTCCATCAGCCTCTCTTTTCTACTGAGCTTTTTTAAAGAAGAGACTTTTGGAATCTTGCTTGGTTAATAGCATTGTAAGGCCATTCTATGATTTACTAAATTATTTATATTTAGTTAATACTTTTGTGTTTCCAGAGAGAAATATACACTAATCTGTATCCATTATTGTTGTTTCAATTTTCTTATGAATAAACATGTGCCACTTAATTGACATGCAATTACACAAAACTAAAAAGTCTAGACCATTGGAAGGTCACAAGCTCATAACAGTGAAACTCTTTTGAGGTCACAAAAAGCATAAACGCTTTTTTGTTAGGGGAGAAATCCCCCCTGTATCTGCAATGGAGGCAACTCCCCAATTTGGGACTTTATACTAATTTTGAGTTCATACAAATGCAGATATAAGGGAGAATGTGTGAAAAAAACACAAAGCTCAACTTCTCCCTCTGTTCTAAGTCCTGCAAACTACAAACATGCAGTCTGTGGTCTAGCCAATGCTATTGCACTGACATGTCAAAAACACGAAACAGACTATCTTCTAAGTACCCAACAAAGCAGGATGCGACAAGTATAACTGTCTTAACTTGTTTTTATACTCCACGTTTAGGCTTGTTTTTGAAGAAATTAAACTGAAAAAAATCCTGGAGCAGGTGATTTTCTTCCATTTTGTGGAAATGTGATGAAATACAGATTTCTGAATTGTAACTAGCATGGTTTTCATTTGCCTCACAGTACTTTTGCTGCTGCTGTGTAAAGCATTACTGATAGCATCTCTGACAAATATCTTCTTACTGCTGATATTTTTGTTATTCTCACTAAAAGCAGTAACTACGACAACTACAATTTGCTGTTGTTGTTTAATCGTTTAGTTGAATTTGATTCTTTGTCACCTCAAGGACTTCAGCATGCCAGGCCTGTCTGGCAACAAAACTTCCTACAAATTCATAGTTATTAATTCAGTAATGCTGTTCATTCACCTTAACCGCTAGCAATACCTTCTTTTGCCTTTAACCTTTCCTGGCATCAGTGGCTTGTTCATAGATTCATAGCAAAGTACCTGGCTAACTGCCCTGAAAGGCCATTTTAAGCCTAGTGAATAACTTGAGGTCAGAATTAAACCATGCACCTTGTGTTTATAAGGTAAAAACCTTAACCATTATGCCACACCCACCCTTTGTAGTGAATCCCATCTTTGCATTATGTATTATTAAAGGTATTAGAGTTTTAGTTTTACTATTTTTACTATCAGGCCTTCCAGTAAACAGTCTGGATTTATTTCCTTCTGGACTTACTGATTTAATCTTTTTGGAGTTCTTGCAATTCTTAAATGTTTTCTCTAACATCACAGTTCAAAAGCGTTCATTTTCTAGCACTTAGCCTTACTATAGTCCAACTCTCACAGTCATGTGTTATTAGTGGGCAAACTATAACTTTTGAGTATATGACCTTTTTGACAATATGATGTCTTTGCTCTTTAAAATCTTGTCCATATTTGCTGCTGCTTTCCTTCAAAAAAAGTAGCCGTTGGAATTTTATGCTTGCAATTATAATTTGCACAGATTTTTGAGCCCAGGAAAACATACTCAGTCACTGCCTACATCACTTTTTCATCTATTTGCAAAGATCTGTTAGGGCTAGATGACTTATTTGATGTTGAACATCAAGCTGGCCTTTGCATTTTCAGCTTTTACTCTTATAAAATGGCTCTTCAGCTCTTTCTTACTTTCAGCCATCAGAGTTGTATCATCAACATATCTGAAATTGGTAGCATTTCTCTTGACAACTTTGATTCCATCATCTGATTCATCTAACCCAGAATTTTGCAAGATATATTGAGCATATAGATTGAACAAGTACAGTGACAGTATACGGCCTTCACATACTCCTTTTCCAGTCTTGAACCATACCTCTCAACCTCTTCCAGCAGGAAATCTGGACAAAGACATAAATAAAATTGGGACAAAGACCCAAAATAGGGACAATTTTTAAATATTACTCTTACAAACTTAGAAAGTTGATAGAATAACAGGTTGTGCATTAGCATGGATTTTCTGAAGGGTAGGAAGTCTGAAACTCAAATGTCTGCCATTATTTTCTAACTTCAGTTTTTAAAGATTTCCAATAGTTTGCCAGAAAACCACAATTTTATGAAAAATGGACCAAAAGTATATGGCAAAAATCTGGACAATCTGCGAAAATCTGTACAGTTGAGAGGTATGTCTTGAACTGGTGAATTATTTCATATTCCTGTCTTATTCTTCATGCAAATCCCTCAGGAGGCAAATAAGGAAAACTAGTATCTCCATTTCTCTGTGAGCCTTACCCAGTTTAGTATGGTCCACACAGTCAAATGTGTTGGTTTAGCTTGCAGGATCTTGAGCATTATCTTGCTAGAGTGGTGATTATAATTTACTTTGATTGAAAATCTTTATTGTAACACATCAGCCTTTTGTTTCCAATAATAACATGAAAAAAAATATTTTGGGGTAAAATGTCAATCAGACCCTGTCAACCTGTTTCAGCACTGTTCCTAATATGTCCCTAAGATCTATTCTCAGGTACCTACTCTTTAGTATTTTTATCCACAAACTAACCTGAGACATCCAACATCATTATTTTATACATTGACAGTCTATTTCTGTTGTATCTTATACATTTGATAACCGGGTAGACCCATAGAGTACAAGTGATCATTTCAGGTGAATCCCAGGAACACTAATCTGGTCAAGGAGCTCACTTAGAATTACCCATAATTCAAGTAGGTGTTGGAGAAGTCAAACACAGGGATACAGGATGAACGGCCATTAATGACTAAAAGCTATAAACTTTTATGCAATACTGCCAGTCATCTTCAACCTGAATTTATTTTTCATCACTCAAGCAGTTATCTTTATTACCCTTCTTTTTCTATCCCCCTCTCCAAAATGACATTATGCATTTGTCCTGCTGGTTTCTTATACATCAATCAGTAATAAATGTTGGTGAAGACTAAACTATGGTCTTTGGTTCACTTGATAGACTACATGGAAAGTGGGGACTGTTTTACTTTGACTGGACTGCCTGCCTTTTATCGACTTCTTGAAGTATTTTAAAGCTTGACTTGGACCGCCATCTTACTTTTAATAGCACCAACACCTTGAACACTCATCACTGAGTCCAGATTAGACACTAGTGTTTGAATTCTCAAGTCCTAACTCTTTTTTTATTTTTGTGTCCTAATTGGACTACTGCCTTCTCTTCAGACTCTACAAAACTATTATTCGTCTCATCCCTAAGCACTTTTATCATTAGTCTGATCAAGCATTCCCTCTGCTTGCTACTAATGAAAGAGAAGTTTGAATTCTTTATTTTTATCTTGACTATAAGCTCAAGTTCATGTTTATCTGAATGCTTAATACTAAGCCCTGCACATAAAAAAGGACCATTGATCATAAATACAGACGTAAAAACAAACTAGTCTTGGGAAGTCAAAATTGTATATAAAATGAGCTAAGATTTATACCAAACCGGAAACATGAAAAACCCGGAAAGTTGAACAGAAAACACCTTGACTGCAGGGGATTGCAGTGCAGGGGGATTAGAGTTTTGTACCTTTTCCCACTGTAGTGCAATCACTGACTCTGCATATATAATTAGCAGGGGGTGTGGAGATGTTGTGTTCTTTTGACCTTCCAGGTGTTTTCAATGTTCTCAGTTTGGTGTTTTAACATTCGCTCTTGTGAGCTTTCATCTTTCTGATAGTGACCAATATGAATTTCGAGTTTCTGAAAACTCAATCATCTGACATAGACCTATATATATATATATATATATATATATATATATATATATATATATATATATATATATATATATATGTATATATACATATACATGTTTCTATGGAATGTGGGGGTTGAATACATGATACATGCAATAACTGGTAACAATTTGAAATGGTGAGTCCCAGAATGTGGAGACTAAATGACTGAAAATCTGGACCTAAATATATTAAGTATGAGATGGCCACTTCTCAGATTATTCCCTTTTAGCCAAGGTATGGTAATCTTGGAGTTGGTATATATAAGTTTGGGGGTGTGCTGGGCTTGCTTCCCACTTCAGGGCCCTCTGCAAAAAAACAAGTTGAAATGAGGAAGTGATGTTTGCTACACACCCTTCTCCTATATTTTCAGTGTTTTTTTTTACATTTCATGATTCAGGATTGTGAGTCCCAAAATTTCAATAAGGAGTGAATATAACAAAGACATTTTGTGATGAGTTTCAAATCAACAACTAACAAATCAAGTTCCATAATCATGCAGGATGAGTTATTTCATGTATTACACAAATGGGATCTCCACTTATTTCATTTATTGATTTTTTTTTCTGTGTTTCTATTTTAAAGTAGCATTTCAGTTTATATTGATGTACTCCATTAATTCAACAAGTTCCTGCTGGAAAGAGTTTAGTTAATTTGAGTAGGTTTTTATTAATGGAATGTCATGGAAATTGTGCTCAAGCTCTGAGGTAATTTTTAATCTGTTTTTGTCATGTCAGTTCATTTTTGATGTGTTTTAGTATTGTAATAAGGATGCATTAGTTTTATCATTTAGTTATTGTTTGAGCTGGTTTTGATAGTGAATTGGTTACTTTGCCAGTAATGCCATATTCTGAGTATCTAATTGCAGTTAGTGTTTAATTTTTCTGCTTTCATTTTGACATTTTTTCATTCAAGTAATGCATTTTGGTTCTAGAGGGCTGATTTAGGTGGGCAGTATATTTTGAGGGTTGCATGTGTGTTTTTTGTGTCTTCTATCTTGGAGTGAATAGGAGATGCAACCTATGCTTTACTATGTTTTTATTTTGTTTTACTTGTTTTTTTGTAAACATAGCTTTATTAGCATTCCAACACTGACCTTACATTTGTATAACAATAAGTAATGAAAAGGAAAAATATGAGTAATTGTTTTACATCCATTACCACACTTCACTCTCATAGTTTCTTTCCAGGCATCCTTGTCTCCAACACATGCTAACATGATTACTATAAGATACCCGATCATAAACTTTTATATTATGTTAAGCTCTGTAGCAAGTAGACATGACAAATTATCTACAAATACTTTCAAGAATATATGGGACTCAGCAGCTGAAAGCGATTCACTAAAAGTTTGGTGTCTGGAAATGCTGTGTGATGTTTGAACATAATACATGGGTTAAGAGTTATTCACAGAAGAGACTAGGATGTGACAATGAGTGTTGTTGCTTGTCTTTCGGCTTTTTCCCGGTAAGGGGTCGCCACAACGGAACTCCGGTCCGCTAATGATTGGCAGTAGATTTTTACAAAACGCAGAGGTGCCAGCTCAATGCTCAACCTTCAACGAAGGCATGCCCATTTACGCATGCATTTTGAACGCTACCCAACCGCAGGAAGGACATGCAGACTCCACACAGAAGGCACACCCAAGCCAAGCCGAGAATCGAACGGGAGAACCTCTTGCTGTGAGGTAACAACGCTACCGCCGTACCACCGTAGCATAGGATGTGTTAAAATCTGTAGCTATAAAAAAGCTATGGAGAAAGATAACAGGAAACAGGACAGACTGCCTTAATCAGTAATGCTTTTTTCTGTATCATTTTACACACTGCACTGTGTTATCTCTTGTGGTACAGTATGTAGAGAGATTTGTGCCTCTACCAGCAAACTACACAAATCATATATTCAGTTTTGAATGTATAACTAACTCCCTGGGCTGATAGACTAGTACCTACCTATGAACCTATAATGCACCCCGGGGATCACTTCTGTGGTCCTGCTTGACAGTGGCACAGGAAAATAACTTTCTTGGGTGGCATAAGCCAGGGAACCTTGTTGGCTAGGCTTACTTAGGCCCTTGGGCCAATACCCTAATACCTACCTATGAACCTATAACTCTACGTGTGCCACAAATAGAGGAACAAATGTGCTTCTCTTGGAGTGTATTTTGTGTACTCAGGAGGGTAGCCTAAGCCATAGATACAGCAACAGATGAATTTCTCTTTGGGGGTATATTATGTGGGCACAGCAGGATGTCCCATGGACTGTAATGCCCTGGCATATCTGGTTGTCCCTTTGGGATATGATACTTCGGCAAAAGAAATCTTTAAGAATGTGAAGGCTGTGAGTTCTAGTCCCACACCATGTAGAAGGATTGCTGATACTGTGTTGCACTTTAAGGGGGAGGGGGTCGGGGAGCTGGAGTCCTAAGTGTGCCCTCCTATGGATGAGATGCTAGTAAATAGGAATCTGTTGTTGGTTTGCCATATTATACCTCTCAACTGTATAGATTTTGTGGGAGTGGGAGGTTGGCATAATTGTTAAGTTGTTTACCTTACAATCACAAGGTGCAGGGTTTGATTCTCACAATGAGTAATTGGCTAGGCTTAAAATGGCCCATAAGGGCAGTTAGCCTAGTACTAAACTATGAACCTGTGATATATGTGGCTTCAAGTGAGGACCAACATTTTAAATACACATGACCAAGTACTTTACTGGAATTCCTGAAACACTGAGGAAATGAGACCTGGCTAGCACACAGCATAGAGGATTATGATTAGGTTGCCGATCACAATGCATATATTATGTGTTCAAAACATTGATGCCAAGAAATTCACCTTGAGAGCAATGCTTGACAGGTAAATCTGGGCATCCATGTTGAGAACACACAATAGTTCTTTGTGATCAGAAATCCGATCATAATTCTTTGTAATGCATGGAGATTTATCTGCTCCATGCACTACTAATTCATAAAAAGTAAGATTAAAAAAACACAAAAAGCAAAACTCAGTATGTTGTGATGGCTTTGAAAGTTGGTAAAGTAGTGGGGAAGTGGTTGGCATCTTTATGTATTTCCATTCTAAGGGGAGAAGTTTAATTCAAAATGGTGTGTATGCTTTAGCAGGCAACAAGCAGAAACAGGAGTTGAAACGACGCCATTTAATGTTGTGCTGCCACTGTTTGCTGGTCGGCACTGTCTGCTTTAGTACAGACTCGGTGTGAACAGCTTTTAAGTTTAGCTCACCAGGATGTAATTTACCCATTTTTTGAGCATAATTGCAGTACGCCATGTACTACATTTAAATTACAAAAGGGGGGGGGGGGTAAAGCAACAAGGATTCATATCTATTCACTGAAGGCAATTTCAGTGAACAGAAAGAAATCTAAACCATATCACTGAAAGTACCTTTGGTGAACATTACAACAATTTTTTTTGCAGGGGAAGACCACCTGCACCCCTCATGTCAGCAGACATCCCCCACACCCTCTAAACTTATATATACACCAACTCTCATATCACACATCATTAGAGAAAAAAGGACATGCCACTATCAGTGAAAGCAGTTTCAGTGTTCGGCACTCTCCCTTTTTGCATTCATCATTTCTGCACACCTCCAAATAACATGTTCCCAAACAACAATAAGTATTAATTTACTGTGAATTGGATGCTTGGACAAAAGACTTTGAGGGGGTCACTAAATGGTGCTCACTTTTTCTCTGCAATTATCTATCATTATCATTCCTGCAAAATAGTCAATGAGTTAACCCATTCATTCTTACATGACTGTTGTAGGGAATCTGTTCTGGACATGGTTCTATGTCCATATAGAGTAGCAGTGATAGAGGATCCCTTTGTCCTTTCATCCATGTGTGCATC
This sequence comes from Protopterus annectens, assembly GCF_019279795.1. Classification (NCBI taxonomy): domain Eukaryota; kingdom Metazoa; phylum Chordata; order Ceratodontiformes; family Protopteridae; genus Protopterus; species Protopterus annectens. The sequence goes on from NC_056747.1 coordinate 1,133,850,118, forward strand.
ATGCAAGCCCTTTGCTTTAGATCTGATGAAGGTGTTGACACTGTTTAGATTCCAAGCTTTTCTTTTTCTCTAGCTACAATATACAATAACTTTATGGCAGAATGGGGTGGTGGGTTGTGTGATGGGTAGAGTGTTTACCTCATAGAGACAAGGTACAGGGTTTGATTCTCACTGTTGAAGGAAACTGGCTAGGCTTAAAATGGCCCATAAGGACAGCTAGCCTAGTGCTTCTTATGAACCCATGAAAATGTGTCACATTGCATACCCCTCACATATGTGCCATGCCCTAAATTGAATGGCCAGATGACAGACTTCCAGCTAATACCAGAGACCAAGAACCTACCATATGAAACCTGCCCTCTCCTTGTGGTGAAATGGACACAACAGAGCACCCAAGTCATCCAGTCCTGCCTCTGCTAACTGACTCCGGCCATTCCTGCACCATGACAAACAGATGCCTTGCTACTGTGCCGATATGGCAAATATTTAATTCCACACAGCACAGACTGCATCCTAAAATGTTTTACAATATAGACTGGAGTAAAATGTTTTACTGCTTGAAATGGAAACAGGCCAGATATTACAAAGACAACAAAAAGCAGTAGATAAGTAAGTGCTCATGATTTTCCATAGTTTATGCCCTTCATTTTTAGGCCTTTAGTTGAACAACTCTGCAGTGTAACTGCAGCTAGTACAAACTGCCAGGTTATGCATGTGTTCTGACTTCTGAATATTTTATATTGCAATCTGAAGATACTGGATGCACAGAAGGTAGCATTTGATAATTAAAAAGGCATGTTTTCTGTTTCTGCCCTTATAGCAGCAGGCAACTGCCTCATCTGCACTACTTTAATTGATGTTTGGTTAGATTGATAACACTTGTAGTTTATAATAAAAACACAGAGCACACCTACAGGGGCTTTCACTATTATACTTCATAGGTTTTTGTAATGAAGAGTGTTCAAGCATCTTTTAAATAAGTCAGGCTGTGTGCAACACTGGCTCAAGCCACTCAGCCCCTCTATGTATAGGATCACACTGTAGCTAAAAAGTCATCAGGCTGCCTGCAGAATTGATGCAGATGCTTTAGCTATTTATGCTGAAGGGTTACAGCTTCTCCAAGTTTTTAATAAAACAGAAAGACCCCCTCGGTGGATGCAGCGACCCATGAGTTGTTAAGGAGTGCCTAAACATTTTTTAACTCTAGCCTGTAGGATCTCCATGGCTGGGGGACTGCCAAAGCTTTAGAGTTGCTGTCAACCTTCATACATCATTCAAAGTGCAAACAGACTGAAGGTCTAACTAAATGGCATTTTCACAATTAGATCTGCAAGTTTGTGACTTTTGTAGCACCCAAAAAAATAAATAAATCATGCACTTATACCAACCTATATTTTAGGTATATTGGATATTCATGATTTTGGCTATAAGAACAGAACTATGACTGAAAATTAAAGCAAATAGTTATACAATTTCACATGGAAGTGCAGACACTAGACTTTGTTTCTCACCACAGCATGACAATCTTTAATATAATGAGAAGCATGCTTGTTCTGAGTTTTATGTTGCAATTACAGTATGAGAATAGTAACCCCAAAATAGATAAACGTTACATAAAAGCTTATTCAACAGCCCCAGGACAACGAACCATAATGAGTGCATGTGAATGTCAGGACTTGATCAACTAGAGTTTGTTTGTGTCTTTCGGCTTTTCCCGGTTAGGGGTTGCCACAGCGGAACTCCGGTCTGCTAATGATTGGCAGTAGATTTTTACATGCTGGCTTGCCGGGCCTAACGCACAACCTTCGACGAAGGAACGCCCATTCACGCATGTTGCCACACAGAAGATGCTCTAACTGAGAATCAAACGGGCAACGTCTAACTGTGAGGCGACAACGCTACCGCAGCACCACCACCGCAGTACTTGATCAGCTAGAGTGATGACCATTTTTTTTTTTTGTTTCTGTCTAGTCAACAGTGAGAATGGATTTACAGTTTAGTTGGGTTCACTTTTTTATTGTGCAGGTTTTTCATGAGTAAGCTTACAGTTTGGTGTCCTTGGTAGCACATAAACAAATTTTTCTTTAAATGTTACTTGTGAGTACACTTTGTTGGAAATACCAAGTTAAAAATATGCTGGCAGACATGTCTTGAGCATGGAAACACAGTTTGTTAGTATACAGACTAATCATCCTATGCAATGAATTAGCTCCATTTCCTCGTTAACTGATATCTTAGTTTTTCCTTCATCTCATTAGAATTAATTTGTTTCTGTCCTATGTTGTTGTGTCTTTCGGCTTTTCCCGGTTAGGGGTCGCCACAGTGGAACTCCGGTCCGCTAATGATTGGCAGTAGATTTTTACGTGCCGAGTTGCCGGCCCTGATGCACAACCTTAAATGAAGGTACGCCCATTCATGCATGTCTCCACACAGAAGACGCTCTAGCTGAGAATCTAACAGGACAACGTCTTACTGTGAGGCGACAACACTACCGCAGCAAAATTCTACTGCCAGTAAAACTACTCCATTTATCTGCAAACATCTGTGTGAAAAATGTTGCCTTTCACCATGTCTATGCATTATCCTTCATCTTAATTGTGTGCTTCTTATTCTTGTATGACTCTTCTTCTGAAAGTTTATTTTATCTTGTTTTTTTATTTACTTATATGCCTGTAATAAATCCCCTCTTTATGCACAGATATCAATTCAAACAGAAAAAAGTATTCATGGAAGAGAGACTCAGAATTAATTTTCTTTTTATCCTTTTGTTGACCAGGTTATTCCCACTAGGCTAGTGGCCTCTTTTCAGGACAGACCCGAGCTGGTATTTATACTGACTAGGGAAAATTTACTGAGGGCATCACCGGACTTCCCCCTACTTTTTCTGATAGTGAAATGGGATCTTTTACCTTAGTTTAATATCTCATCTGAAGGATGACACACTCAGGAGAGCAGCACCCCTGTTATACTGCACGCAGTGTCACTAATCTATCTACCTGCGGTGGGAAAGAACTCACATCCTTCTGCACCAAAGGCGAGTGTGTTACGTGTCACACCACAGACACTAAAAGCCAGCACTGACTGCTCACTAATGTCCTCCCTGCTCCAGTCCTCACAGTGCTTGTGCTACTAATTAAACTAGGGTCTTCAGGGTTATAGTCAGGGCTTTATCCTTCTATGTCACAGGACTGGGGCTTATATATGCTTTTTCTAAATTAATATATATATATATATATATAAATATATATATATATTTTATTTTTAATATAATAGTCTCCAAAAAACACAGTACATAAACAATACAAGAAATAGCAACCCCCCCAAAAAAACAATATTATAACAAAAAAGTACCTATCAGATCTGCTAACCCAAAAACAGAACTATATTTATTCAAAGAAACATATTAGCAATGGGATAGAGTAAAAAAAATGATCATTAAAAAATTACAATATATTCTATTAAGTTTATTTCCAATCTTTGAAGTTTCTTGAATTTTAATTTGAAAAGCTATCTCACTCAGTGATAAAACTTTCTGATAACATTCTTCTTGAAATGCACCATGGGATAATTATTGGAGCCATGTTTATCAACCTTGCCAGCGGCTTTGATCTTTTGTATCACTCAGTTCTCGTAGACCACCTCACTGCAGTAGGCATTAACAGTGACAAACTGCCCAGGTTCAAAACTTCCTCTCTAACAGCAAGTTCCCAGTGAATTTCAGCTCATCAATCTGTCCATCATTCCTCCTCCTGAAAGGCATCCACCAGTGATCTATTCTGGTCTTCTTTTTCTACCTGCATTAGAACGTTCCCCTTTAAGTAGCCCATCTTCCTCCCCAGCGTTAAGCTGATGACATGGTCCTATTCTATTTTCTCTCTCTTTTCTTGAACCCAAATTTCAGCCTAATTTTCATGACCTTATCCAATATGTCTCTGATAAACAGTTATTGCTTAACTCTTCCAATACAAAATATTCAAGAAGCATGCAATACACAAAAAAAAAAAATGAAAAAAAATCAAATGTTTTTAAAGAGTCTTGGAACAAACATGCTTGCTGCAGACCCTTATGCCTGTTGCAGTGTTTTATGTAATGCTATTTGGTACTAGGATAAAGTTCACTTCTATTTCCAGACCTCTATAAATCCTCGATCATCTGAATAACTTTATTGAAAACATTGCTACTTTGAAATACTTAGGGATTTGGTTGGATCCCTTCCTAAATGTCCCTTACCACATAGACTACACATACAAAAAGTCAACTCTCTTCAATTCTGGGCTAATAGAATATCCATTTTCTTTCCAGACCTTGTAGGAATGCCATGGGTAATGGTATCATTGCTGGCGCAACTAGGATATGGTCTCCCTCTAATTGCTGCAGCCTCTAAAAGAAATGCAACCGCCATTTAAATCATCTCAGATGCCATATGCAGATTCATCACTGTTTCCCCAAGAAATACACACCACTGCAAAACCATTGAAAAGGCTACCTGTGAAACAAGTTCTGACTTTCTACTCGTCTCACTTGTTTAAACTTATCAAGAATGACACCTTTCCCTCACTAGCCTACAGAGTATTCAGAGATGCACCAACATACAACCTTAGAAGTCTTAATCACTTAATTAATTAATTAATTAATTAATTAATTAATTAATTAATTAATTTGCATTTACTGAGATAGTCCACTGGGCCAACCAGAGCCCATTTTCAGTGAAGGCCCGGGGAGAAAACTCTACAAGAAACATGATTAGCATATAAGCAGTACAAAAAAATATATATAGTAGCAAGACAGTAAGAGTTAGTAAAACATATTACAGCTGACCTAGCGGAGTTGGTAGTATAGCAGAGTTGATTGCATATATAATGCCTAGTAAGCATAATATTGTTGGGAGGGTGGCCTAATGGTTAAGGTGTTTGCCTTACGAGCACAAGATACAGGGTTTGAATCTCACAGGGGATAATTGGCTAGGCTTAAAATGGCTTTCAAGGGCAGTTAGCCTAGTATGAACCCAAATAACACCTAAATAACACCCTAATATAGTAAGGAAGAAGGTTTTGAAATATGTTAAAAGAAAAGTAGCACACAACTTATAAGAGGGATTATTCAGGGTGTTAGAGAAGTAAGTAATAGGGAGAGAAAAAGAGTTTGAGAGCTATAGGATTAGGCAGCAGGTAGTGGAAAGGAACGTGAGTGAGAAGAAAGGAAGTATGTTTGAAGTGGGCACAGACAGAATGTTAGGAGGTAGGGTGGGCAGACTAGTTTATAGGAGGGGAGGAGGAGGTTGAAAGCAATTTCTGATCCTGGTGGAGTGGAGGTGATTGCGAACACTGTTTAGACAGGGGAAGGCTGTTTCAGCTTTTAGCTATTGCCCAGGAATATAGTAGTTGGACAGCTGGTAACTCGGGTTTATGAACTTGCAGTAGGTGTTGGTTTTCTGATCTTAAAACAAGTAAACTCCGTGATATCCCCGAAGTCTCAAAACAACCCACTAAAGTGTAGTGGGTTCAAAAACAAAACAGTGTAAGAAACTTCTCTGTGTGGAAGATTTTCAGTCCATATATTTCTAGTTAATCACTGTATATTAATCAGATCAGACAATAGTAGTAGAAGTAGCGAACATAAACTCGTCTTAAGTCAAAACAAAACAAAACAAAAAGTAATAATAGAAAATATATAATTGTACAGTATTACTAAGTATTTGAAAGTAATCCAGGCAAGGCAGGTAGTCTGTTTCCAGTCGAAAATCCTTTATTAAGTACTACCTGCCTTGCTTGGATTACTTTCGAATACTTAGTAATGCTGTACAATTATATATTTTCTATTATTACTTTTTGTTTTGTTTTCCTATGTTTTATATGACTTAAGACGAGTTTACGTTCGCTACTTCTACTACTATTGTCTGATCTGATTAATATACAGTGATTAACTAGAAATATATGGACTGAAAATCTTCCACACAGAGAAGTTTCTTACACTGTTTTGGTTTCCTGATCTTAAGGATCTATTGAGATTGTACTGGTCAAATAAGGATTTTGGGGCATGGCAATCCTGGGGTTTTGTACATATTTTGCGTGTGACAGTGAGCTGGAGATAGGTGAAGTAGTGAGGGAGTTCAATCCAATTTAGAATTCTTAGGGATATGCAGTGGTGTGTGGAAAAATGAGTATTTGTTGCGAATTTGGCTATTTTGTTATAGCATGCTTCTAATTTAGATATGAGTAAGGATTGGAGTCAGTTTAGCAATGGGGAACCATAAACAAGTGAAGGTAGGAGGTAGGTAGAAGCAAGTACTCATTTAGTAGGGAGAGAAAGGAATTTATTACATTGGTAAAGGAGGCCTAATTTTTTTCTGGGTTTTGCTAATGTTTTTACTGCGAAGGTCAAATTTTAAGTTTTCATCAATTATGACTCCAGTAATTTTTGTATGCAAGACTATCTCAATGTTTGTGTGGTTCAAGGAGAATATGTTAAAATGAGATTTGTTGATGGGTGTGTTTTTTCTTTGGAGTGAATATTATGAGCTTGTTTTTGTTGGGGTTTAGAGACAGATGGTTATTGTGCAGCCATGTTTCTATGGTGGTAAATGCCAACTGAATGATGTGTTGTAGTGGTTCTGGGTTTTCAGAAAAAGCAGACGAGTGTGGAGTCATCTGTGTACTGAACAAGAGACCCTTGGTTAAATGAGACTTTGAGGTTGTTATCAAGATATTAAACAGTACAGGTCCTAATATGGAGCCTTGTGAGACACCAGGGGGGTTGTGGATGTATGGGGAGAAGGAGTGATTTCATTTTACAGCATGCTATCTGTTGGATAGGTAGCATTTGAACCAGTTGAGGGATGGGGTAGATAGTCTGATGCTGGAGAGTTGGGAGAGAAGTAGACTGTGGGAGATGGTATTGAAAGCCTTGGATAGCTCCAGAAATAGAGTTCAGACAAGTTTCCTGCAGTCTCAGGCTTTACTGACTGTCCATCAAGGATATTAGGGCAGTAGAAGTACTGTGGTCTGGTCTGAAGCCATGGTGGGTTTGGGAAAGGACTTGATTGTTGTGAAGGAATTGTAATAGTTGTATGTGTATATATTTTTCAAGGCATTTGGAGATGGGAGACAGAATAGCTATAGGGTGGAAGTTAAAAATATCATTTGAGGTACCCCTTTGTGTAGAGGAAGTATGTTTGCCTTTTTCCATATGCTGAGAACACAGGATTCTTGGATGGATCTATTGATGATTATGTTAATGGGGTAAGCAATAGCTTTGGCTGCAATTCTGAGATACTCTATGGGTAATTTGTTTGCTGTGTTGGAACTAGGTTTTAGTTTTTGAAGTACTGTTTGTATGGTTGATGTAGGGACAGTCCTGAGTGGGAATTCTGGGAAGGAATTGGTAGTGGCTGAGACTGGGTGTGTGATTGGTGGGGGCTGAGAGTTACTCAGTTCTGGGAGAGAGGTCTGGCCAAGTTTGTGTGTTGTGGAGAGTTGAGATTGTGGTAGATTGTGTTGAGACAGTGTAGTTTGGCCAGGGATGTTTGTTGGAGGGTGTGGTTTTGAAAGGTTGGCAGTAATATCTGCAATGGTGTCAGTGAAAAAGGAGTTGAAGAGACTTGCTATTTGATCTGGAGTTTTATCAGGGTAGGGCAAGGCTTGCTTTTTGTGCCTGGGTTTTGGAGAGTGCTGACAGAGGACCAGAATTGTTAAGGGTTGTGTTTGTGATTTTTTTTAAAGCTTTAAGTAATATTTTTTTTTATCTTTTGTGACAAGCTTTTTAACTAGATTGTGAAGTTGTTTGAATTGTTATAGGTCTAAATTGTTATTGTGTTTGAGCCATACCTTCCAGGTTTTTTTCCCTAGATAACACCATTTCCTTAGTAGATTTGGTTAACTGTGGAGCATGATTGACTTTTATCCTGTTTGTTCATGGGGGTGCAAGGCTGTCTAATATTTTTAGAAAGGTAGTGTTAAAGTGATGTAGAGCTTTGTCTAGGGGGAAGAGTTTCCAGGTTGTTCCAGTTGATGCTTTTCAGGTTGTGGTTGAATGTGTGGGTTGAAGTTTGATAGGTTTCTGGCATATTTAAAGTGATGTTTTTATGACAGGAGGAGTAGCTCTAGTAACAAAGGCAGGAATGTGGTCACTTAGTGTGTTTGGGAGGGTGCTAGCAGATGAGATTTTTGTTGGATCGGAGAGTAATATCCAGTCTAGAATTAAACCTTCATTATATCTGTTTTATACCTTGCTGGGGTGGTGATCGTTTAGGTGAAGTTAAACTGGTTAATATTAGATGAGAGTACTTCTGAGGAAATGATTGACCCAGTTAATGTTAACATCGCCAAGTACTGTCATTTCATTTTTTAAGGTGAGGGAGGCCCATTATAGTATTTATTCAAGAACTGGTATGTTATTACCAGGTGGAATAAAAAGGGCAATGAAACAGAATTTTTGGAGTTGTTTAGTTTTAGAAAGGACACCATGATTTCTGTGTTTGCGAACTGAAGGATGTTTCTGGAAAATGTGAGTATATTGTAAGTATTAGGGAATAGAATGGTGACACCATCTCCTTTTTTCATTCTATCTGCCCTTATTGCAGAGTAGTTTGGTGGAAAGAATTCTGTGCTGCTTATACTTGGTTTTAACCATGTCTCTGTAGTGGCAAGGATATCTGGTTTATTTTGAGCTAGCCAGGCATGCAGATTGGCTTTTTTGTTGCAAATATTTTGTATGTTTGTGGTGGTTAAGTGTAAAGATTTTAAGTAATTGGTGGAGTTGTTTATAGTAGGATGAGTGGAGGGGCTAAGACCTGGGTTGGTATGTATGCCACTACATTATATTAATGTAAGGAATGTTGATGATAGAGGTTGAGTGTAAGAATTTGGAGTTAATCATCTGTAAAACACACAGTAAAAGTCACGACTCCAAATCCAGCTCCAGACAAGTGACAAGTTGAATACCTCAAGTTTTTAAGCAATATACTATCATTAAGTTCTGGTGAAACATTTAAGGGCAGTAAAGAATAAGGATCCACACAATGCTCTTTTTGTTCACAGTAATAATTGTGTGAACATTAAAAGGTTCATTTTTTTGTGACAGACAAGGTTTAACACAATGAGAGAGGTGGTGACATTAAATTAGAAGTAGCAGCAAGGGAAAGTAAATGGCAGATGAGGTTAAATGCCAATGTTTCACCAGGATTTAATGATAGTATATCGCTGGCCCCTATATTGAAACAAAGGGCTTGTTTAATTTGAATTAATACTAGTGTTTTTTATGTTCCACTTCTGGAATTATAAATTTTGATTGGTGACTGCATTTACATTTGGACTTAGGTTTTTGTTGTGTCAAAATGTATTTTAAACTGTATTTAGTATGTTTTTTACTATTTGTATGACAGGTATTGTTTTAAAGTTCTGATTTTTAGAGATATGTCTTTGATTATGTAAACTACTTAGTGTTCTGTATTAATTGTATGAAAGAATGTGATTGGTTGTTTATTTCACCTGTGAGAGTACTTAAGCTGTTTTGTTGGGCTTTTTTTTACAATTCTGATGATGCCAGTGGAATCCAAGGTGAAAGCACTTAGTTGTTGGGTGATTTGCTTCTCTGTTTGTCATTAAAACAGTTTTCAGTTTCCAGCAAAGTGTTGCGACTGTTTTTCATCATTTTTTATAAGTTTGCTGCTTGTTAGCACTTGGTTGGTGTATCAGTATTGGGTCGTTCTTTGTTTGGTGACTTTGAGCCTGTTTATATGGTATGGAGGCACTGGTCAGCAAAATATTATCCACTGTACAGAAGCTTTCAGCTCTTCTAACTCAAGGAAGAGCAGAAAATCAAGGGAACATTTCGATTTCGAGTTCCCAGGCTGAATTGTTTACTTTACACTCTCCGGTATTGAGGGAAAACCATAATGTTTCTATGGCAACCGGCCATGGTGCAAACAGTGGAAATGACATTACGAACTGGCTTCATGCGCCTGTAGTGAATTTCTTGGATGGCGGCATGGTGAGAAGTGAATTACCTACCTTAAAAAATCAAATACTTGATTTTGAGAAGACCTGTAGAAAATATAGGTCTTTACAACTTGATAACGCCCTTTTCTCTAAATCTATGGTGCTTAAACAGATGCCGAAGGGCCTGAAGCTGTGGAAAATGCCAGCTGGTATTGAAGAAGGGACAGCAGCGTTTTGTGAGCTTATAGCCTTGTTTGACAAGGTGGGACTAGAAATGCTTGATATTATTATTAGGAACAATGAAGGTAAGTTAAATGTTTTGCAGAAAGAAATGACAGTTTTAAAGGGTGGTATTTATAGTCTTGCATTGCACAAATGTGCATGTGAATGTGCGAACAGTGGCACTTCTGTAATATACAAGTGCAGCAAGTGTGAACTAGTGGTTCTTGTTTTCACATACGAGCAGCCAGTGAACAACAGCCAAAACTGTGCAGCAATAAAAATGTATCAATTAGGCTAGGACATGTGCAGGAATACTTGCCTGTGTGCGTGTGTATATGTTATGAACATATGAACATATGTGCAATTTCTGTGTATCTTTTTAAGATTCTGTTGTAGCATCGGAGGTTAATGAAGTTTGCCAATAAGCCTCACTTTGCGCTAATGTTGCAGTACTTCACTGCAAAGAATTTAAATGTATCTGAAGTCAGCGCCCCTGGCTAGCAGCCAAACCCACTTTGCCAGCAGCCTTATTCTTCAGGTGTCTATTGATGGATAATAGTTTTATTGCATTCTTAAGTATGGGAAGGGGGTGGATAGGAAGGCTGAAAAAGGAGGAAGATAACAGACAAGGGAAACACAACAGAATGACATAAGAGGGTTATGCTGGAAGAGGTATGAGGGAAAAGTTTTTTTTGGTGAGGAAAATGGGGAAGGATAAAGGTTAGTACAGAAAAGTATGACAGGTAGGGAGGAGATAAGGGTAGTGATGATAGGCATAAACAGACAGACAAACATAGGTTGGCAATCACACAGTAGGCTGGGTTCACAAATGGTAGCAATTATAGGCTAAAAGAATGGACACATGATGGGGAGGAATTGTGGATATTTAGTTGGGCAGGTATGATGGAACAAAGTGGGAGCACAGAGGATGGGGGATGGGGGACATGGACACAGGTACATGATCTCACCATTAAAGAGACTAGTATGGGTTGTTTATTCATGGGGTGTACTTGGAGGCTAGTCTCTAGTGGCTCTGCATCCCCTTGAAGAAGGTGGTGGAACAGGCCTCACTATCTTTACATTGCCCTCTCCACTGCCTCGTCAACCACTGACTGTAGCTCAGCATGGGTCTATATTAAAATCGTGAAAGCTTACTTTTGAAAATACAAAGTAATCGACACATAACTGTCGAAATCCAAAAACAGCGAAGATCAAAAAAAGCGAAAATGAGAAAGTCGAATGTATCCCGGAAGCAACAGCATCATACAGGTAAAGTAAACCTAACGGAACAAACCTAAGGCAAAACACTTTTTAAAACATTTTTGCAGGGGGGCAAGCCCCCCTGCACCCACCACACCCCCCTACTTAAATATACCAACTCTGAGACCGCACTACAGTGGGGAAAAGGATTTATTTCCTCATCCCCACAATCACCCTGCTGGCCAAAAAAAAAAGGACGTTCGACATTCCGAATTCGCTTTTTTCACTCTTTGCTATTTTAGGACTTCGACATTTATGTGTTGATTACTTTGTAGCTTTTGCAATTCTAATATAGACCTGCTCAGCATATCCAGGGATGGGAACCTGTCCCAGGCTAACTGCGGGGAGTAGCCACTGCTTCACCTTGAAGAGGTAGCCACTGGGCACACTGGATGTGGTGAGTCTTGACTAACTGAGGCAGGGCTGGAGTATGCAGGAGGTGCATGAGGCTGTTTATGACCAACAGAGGGAAACAAAGCTGGAAGAAAAGGTTGAGCGCATTATAAATGACAGTGGCATGCAATTTATTTTATAAATGAAAATGAGCATACATATCAGGTCAGGATGCTAACCTGTCCAGTCTCCATATATAAATGCGTCCATAAAATGCCATCTCTTCAGGTATTAGAAGAGGGAGAACACTGCTATAAAAATGTATTCATTGACATTATATCATAAAAAGTACAGTAGGCTGACTAGGTATGTGTTGGAAATGTTACATGTTATGGAATGCCAGTAGAAATAGCACAAATGTCAGGTGTACTTCCTGGTAGGTAAGTGGTTAGCACTAGTGGGGGATTGATGACATGAGTTAAGGGAATGGTCAGTATGTCATGAACAGGTGACATATGTGTTAGGACTAGGCCATACACCGCCCAAGCAATATCATGACTAGCAGTCTGACACCAAGATGCAATTTGCATTACATTTTAAACACTGAACTTCAAACCAGAATTAAATAAGTGACTGTCGGGCTGGAAATGCGCATATGTATGCACACGTCAAAAGTGTCTGACATTTTCCTGCAGTGGCAAGGTGACACAAACATCAGTTAGAAGGGATGTGTAGCCTCTTGTGTTAAGTAGCATGCAACAGCACACATGCTGTTAATGAGGGCAGAAGATAGAAGCCTTTGGAAAATAAATATTACTAATTAAGGTTTTAGGGGAAAAACATAAGCGCAATATAATCTATATAGGCATCAACCAGTTTTGCAGTGTTGTAGAACAGTTACACATCTGAGTACTTTTCCCTGATGACAACTGTAGTACCAGAAAAAAAATGAAATATTTTTATTTATTATTTATTTTTATTTTATATGCTGAGCATGTCCATTTTCAGCGGAGGTCCTGGGAGAAAAGCTCCAAGTTAGAACATACAGTAAAAAAACACAAAAGATACAAATTACACATAATTAATAGACTCCAGTTGAGCAAGCATGTCAGATAAACATATTCAAAATAGTGTTGACAAATTGACTAAGCAAGGTAACAATATCAGAGATTATAGATGAGGTTCTAGTCGGGTTTTGAACAAGGACATATCCAGTGACTTTTAAATTATAGCTTGAGACTTCTTTTGAACTGAGTAAGAGAGGGTTCGAGAGTAAGATCAGCAGGTAAAGAGTTCCAAGTTTTGCCAACAGAGTTAGCGAACAGAGAGCCCCCGGCAGCATTGTTGATTTTGGATGTTTGAACCAGTAGTTTATTAGAACAGCGAAGTGACCTCAGGTTGCTATAAGGGTTGATGATATTTTTAAGTGCAGGCATATTATCAGGGTGGTGGAGAACTTTATGGGCAGTTATAAGCTGGTTGTACTGAAGTAGGCTAGGCCATTCTAGCCATCCCAGTTGATTTAGGTTGTGACAGTGGTGGGTCCTATAGGCCTAGCAATATGGTTATAACAGCTAGAGAGTTTGCTAAGAGCAGATTTGTTCAAATTAGTGATTGGGCGGAGGCATAGAGAAGAGTAGAGAGTAAATGGGAATGAGCAGTAGCAGTCCTAGCAAATGGAATAAGAAAAGGTTTGATCTTATAGAGGGAGCCAATTTTTTTGTTAATGGTTTTGATAGTTTGATTGACATGGATATCAAATTGGAGGGAGTTGTCTATTGTGATGTCTAAGAGTTTGGTTTGCGCATCTGGTGATATAATTGTGCCATTATTAGATTTTATGGTAAAAAGTGATGAGGAAGACTTACAAGAGGGTGAGAAGAGAAGCAACTTTGTTTTGTTAGGGTTTAATATCAGCTAATGGTTAGAGAGCCAGTTTTCAGCTATACTGAAAGTATTTTGGGTTAGTGTCATTAGAGTCTTGGAGCTGGAAGAACAAATTAAGGTAGAGTCATCTGCATATTGGATGAAGGTAGCATTTAGGATGACAGAGGGAAGGTCATTAATAAAGATTGATAAGAGAGGGGGTCCTAGTATGAAGCCTTGGGGGACACCAAGTGTAACTAGTACATGTGTTGATAGTTTGTCCTGCCATAGGATGGCTTGCTGTCTACCACACAGGTAAGATTGGAACCATTGAAGCGCATGGCTATTTAGTGACAATGCCTTAAGGGTGTGGATGAGTAATTGGTGGTTGACCATATTAAAGGCCTTGGAGAGATCTAAAAAGAGGGCTGAGGAAAGCTTGCTATTATTTTGGTTGTGATTAATGGTGTTAGAGAAGGATAGGAGGGCTCAGGTGGTACTGTGGTATGGCCTAAAACTGTGCTGAGAGTTAGCCAGCAGTTTGTTCTAAGATAAAGCATAAGTTGTTTATGGACACACTTTTCCATAATTTTAGCCAATGGTGACAGAATGGCTATGGGTCTAAAGTTTGACAGTTTGAAGGAGCTGCCTCCTTTGAGGAGTGGTATTATGTGGGATGTTTTCCATATGGTGGGGATGGTGGCTTCAGATAAGGTTCTGTTGATTATAATGGAGATGGGGTATGCTATGGCATCTGATGCATTTTGCAGATACTCTGGCAGGAGGAGATCAGCTGCGAGAGTAGTTGGTTTTAATTTATTAATTAGAGCTCTGATAACTGATGTAGAAACAGGCTGAAAGCTAAAGGAGAGTGGGGTATTAGCTAAAGGAGAGTGGGGTACTAGCTGTAGCAGAGATTGGGTTGGAGCAGTTGGGTGCCAGTTGGCTTGCTTGGGATTGGATAGTTTCTGTGAAGAAACTATTGAAGGTATTTGCAATATCCTCAGGGGATTTAAGGTTGCAAGCTGATGGGGTAGGAGTAGAGGACTGTCCTGGGTGAAGAAGTTTGTTTATTCCTGCCCAAAACTTTTGGTGTTTATTTTGAGGCTTTTGTTGAAGATGGTACTAGAAGTTTTTTTATCTAGTAAGATAGATCTTTTTGTGTCATTCCTTAGCTGTCGGAATCTGAGTTGATCTAGTGGGTCTTTTGTGGTGCGCCATTTGTCCCATGCCTTATGATTTTAGCTTTGGTCTCTTTTGAGAGCCATGGGGAAGTTTTTGTTTTGGTTCTAATGGAGTGAGCAGGAGCATGAGAGTCAAGAATAGTAAGGAATATGGAATTAAAGTATTAAAGTACGCTACCGCATTGTCCAGTGAAAGGGTATGCTACCGCATCATCCAGTGAAAGGGTATGCTACCGCATCATCCAGTGAAAGGGTACGCTATCGCATCATCCAGTGGAAGATGCATTAGGATTGACCAATTACAAGCCTTAAGTTCATTCTGAAAATTGGTGGCGTTGAAGTTCTTATTATTTCTAATAGTTTTAAAGGGTAATCTGATGGGGGTTATCCACCTTGTGTTTGAGAAAGTAAGTGAGTAAGTGGTCACTCAGGTCATCTGGGAGAGTCCCTGACTTGTACATATGAGGGTGGTTGTTGATACGAATCCAATCTAGGATACTATCTTTGTTACTGGGTTTGCCTATCCTAGTGGGAGAGGATATGACCTGTGCAAAACATGCAGGTTGACATGGGTTGTGGGAGATTCCGAGGAACCGGTGTTCCAATCGATATTAAAATCTCCTAAGACCATGGTTTCTTGGGAGTAGGTACTGGATAACCAGTGGAAGAGGTCCTCTAGGGTGTTTGTATTATTACCTGGGGGAATGTAAATGCAGACAATGTTTATGCATTTGTTATTGTTAATTTGTAGTTTAGCAGTAAGAATTTCAGCATTATTAAACTGGGGAGGTTGTAGGGGGCCATAGTAATGTCTTGTGTATTTTTATAGTGTACAGCTACTCCACCACCTTTTCTAGTAGTACAATCTAATCTAAGTATGTCGTACCCTGGTGGAATTACCTCATTGTTTTTAGTTACCGGTTTTAGCCAGGTTTCTGTAAGACATAGAGCATCAGGGGAGTAAGGTGTTAAGAGAGCATGAAGATTATGGACCTTATTGTTTATGCTCCTGATATTTAGATTGCAGATCAGGAGAAAGCTGGAGGCCTTGCAGGCAGTGTTATGTTAGAAGGGATGTTAGTTTGGGAACTAGAATCATTGGGTGGGGATGGGCCAGGGTTTGGGTGGATATCTCCCTCCATTGTCAGATTGTAGTGTAAGATAGCTGAGTTTCATGATTTTGCTTATTAATTTTTGATAATGTTTAGTTTTGGGGCTGATATACCTGAGTCTGATTGGTTGGACATTTTTAAGAATGGAGGGGTCAGGAATGTGGGAAATTATGATCTGGTCTGTGTTATTTGATATTGAAGTAGTGATAGTTTGGTATACTGGGTGGAGAAAACCTAGGTAGGGCTGATTTTCATAGATGGTGAGGAGATATGGAATGAGTAACAGCGGTAACAGTGAGAATAGTAGCAGTATTTTGAGGGATAACATAGTGCCTGGCTGGGGGATTCTGTTAGGACTGTATTTGGAGCAGGAGGAAAAATTAGCAGCAGGTAGGGGGAGGTGGTTTGATCCAAGAGAATATCTTTGATAGGTTAAAGTGGAGGGGGCGTGGTTTCCAGAGCTTTACATTTAGCACCACTGGTGGCGGGTGGAATTTGGGGGCAGGGCAAGGAGCGAGCCCGAGCGCAGCAGGGCTAAACCAAACCACGAGGTACCTTAGTTCTGTGTATGTGAGGTAAGAAATTGTAAGATATTATCTTTATTTCACTTGTTTTAAAACTGTAGCTGTTGCATTTAAATTCACAAGTTTTATGCTGCAGATAGATAGAACACACTTGGGGAGTAAAATAAGATTAAACTTGCCACTAGTAGCTCCCTTTAGTTAGCGACTGATATTTCCCAATTTCTAAGGAAATTATCAAAGTTATGGGAGCCCTAGGGACTATCTCTTAGTGCTGAGGACCCAGAACAGTTTTATGCATGTATCACATTAAAGTCAAATTCTTGATATTAACCTTTACAGTCTTAGGTTTCAGGGACAGATAGTGTAGCTTTCCCGTTTAGTCGCAGGTAGGATGAGATCCTGTCATGTAGTTAGCTTTTTCAGAGCAGAGCAGTAGGGACATAGAACTTAGTTAAGGGACATAGAGATTAGAACTTATTCAGGATATTACCAAAGCAACCTTAAAGTATATAACACAGCCTTCTTAAAGCATCAGGATTCAATTAGTAGCTTTGCAAGCAACAGTTAACTAGACAGAAACTATAAGCGAATTTGTATAACACGTGCCTCTCTCTTTTTTTTCACAACAATGTAGGCTAGCGTTTTCACTAAAATTCA
The DNA here is from genome assembly GCF_019279795.1 of Protopterus annectens. Lineage (NCBI taxonomy): Eukaryota > Metazoa > Chordata > Ceratodontiformes > Protopteridae > Protopterus > Protopterus annectens. The sequence goes on from NC_056747.1 coordinate 1,133,867,211, forward strand.
GTTACACATCACTTAGCTCAATGATACAGCACAGAATTGCCACTAAAAATGCTAGTTAACTCAAAATACTACAGGGCTTAGCACAAGACGCATATTTAAGCTCATATTAATCGGTAGTAATTAAATATGTGCAAGCAATCAAGCAAACTTTATATAACCAGATACAGCAGCAGAAACATGCTTCCAAATATGCATTAACAGATTCAGTGTCAGCCAGCAAGTCTTAATATATATTGTAATCACCTGGCTTAATTTACAGCACAAAATACATTGCTGGAGCACTAACGCTTATGCATTAGGTAAACTAAGTATTTAAACAGATTATTTGTACATATCGCGCTAGTAAGAGACAGGCTTCTAGGTCCAGGGGCACTAGTGATTTTGAAAAATGGCGGCTAGTGTAGGGGGTATTTGTAGCCTTGGTTCTTTAGCTAGAGGGGTGGAGGGAATCCTGTAGCTGACTGGTAAACCAAACCATGGGGTACCATAGTTCTGTGTATGCGAGGTAAGAAATAGAAAAATATTATCTTTATTTCACTTGTTTTAAAACTGCAGCTGTTGGATTTAAATTGGAAAAAAAAACTACCTAATACTGAGCAACACTGACATCAAAGGAAATGTATCCTTATTAAATACGGGCTGGGGTCACCATCTCAATACATTATCTTTCCAAAGGAAGAGAGTGTCTGATTGGCATCTCTGTATGTTTGTAGGTTCTTACCAAGCCTACAGCCAAAGTAAACCATCAAAAAACTCATTCACATCAACATTACTGGGTAAGACTTGGTAGTGCCCCCCACTAAGAATACTTTTTCTACATATTTCCTAAAGAAAATTTGCAGTCACTCATCCAGATATCCAGACTGTTTTTTAAAGGTTGCTGTGGCTGTACTCTGCTTGATAGGTCTAAGGGCACCCTATTCCAGAATGAGAGATACACTGAGTTAGGTATCTGTCATGCAAACTGGTCTTGTTGATGTCACAGTGTAGGATTAGATTTCTAGAAAGGGTGTTTGCTTTACCACTTGTTCCATTTAGCTGAAGGAATTCAAATAATGCTTGGTCATTTATACCATGGAAATTTAAACATAGATCAATCCTCAGGAGTCTTTATGACACTGAACAGACAGATAGAGCTTTTAGTCTATCAGAGTAGCTAAGGGTACTGGCATTTGAGATCTTTTGGGTGAGGAAGTGTTGAGGTGTCTGAAGTTGGTTTAGGTGCTTGGCAAGAAACATGCAAAGGGTGCATTATATACAATGACTGACCTAAAAAGGGATGAATAAAGTGGAACTATAACTTCTTCTGACCTTGAGGAGATACCACAAAGGATTAGCTGTGCAAATTAGAAAGATTTTCTAACAACCACAGTGACAAGGTGATCAAAGGAGAGTCTGTTATTGAAATATATCCAAGTCCCCAATGACTGTCAAATTTAAATGTTATGTTATTTATATGGTAAGCAATAATGATGCTCATACCTCTCAAGTGTCCAGATTGTTTGCTCATATTTTTGGTCTGTTCCTCATTAAATTTGGGATTTTCTGGTGAATTACTGAGGATTGAAGTCACTAAATAATGACATAAATTTGAGTTTCACATATTTCACACTTCTTATCTTTCAGGAAATGCATGCTAACACAAATCCTCTTATTCTAGCAACTTTCTGTGTTTCTAAGAGCAGTATTTACAATCTGTCCCTCTTTTTAGGCCATTGTCCCCTCATTACTTTATACATTGTCCAGATCTGTTGCTCTAAGTGGTTGAGAGGTGTGATGAAGCTCAATCTGTCCCTCTTTTTAGACCGTTGTCCCCTCATTACTTTATACATTGTCCAGACCTGTTGCTCTAAGTGGTTGAGAGGTGTGATGAAGCTCAATCTGTCCCTCTTTTTAGGCCGTTGTCCCCTCATTACTTTATACGTTGTCCAGACCTGTTGCTCTAAGTGGTTGAGAGGTGTGATGAAGCTCAATCTGTCCCTCTTTTTAGGCCGTTGTCCCCTCATTACCTTATACATTGTCCAGACCTGGTGCTCTAAATGGTTGAGAGGTGTGATGAAGCTCAATCTGTCCCTCTTTTTAGGCCGTTGTCCCCTCATTACTTTATACGTTGTCCAGACCTCTTGCTCTAAGTGGTTGAGAGGTGTGATAAAGCTCAATCTGTCCCTCTTTTTAGGCCGTTGTCCCCTCATTACTTTATACATTGTCCAGACCTGTTGCTCTAAGTGGTTGAGAGGTGTGATGAAGCTCAATCTGTCCCTCTTTTTAGGCCGTTGTCCCCTCATTACTTTATACGTTGTCCAGACCTCTTGCTCTAAGTGGTTGAGAGGTGTGATGAAGCTGGATTTACCAAAGAAGTCGATGCTGCATTTCTTAGTGCTGCAGATGAGTCCACGATTCATACACCAAACACTAAGGTAATTCCTGTGATGTCATCCCAAATACCTGGGCAAGCTCATCTGCACGTTCAGTCCGGCTCTCAGTTTCTTTTAATGTACCTTCACTAACTGACTGAAGGCACCCTTTAAATCCAGTGGAAAGAAGAAAAGAAAAAAAAGTGCACTGTCTCTCTATCTTGCACCAGATGGGCGTTCTACTTCCCACGCTGTCACCGAAGCCATCCTACCACCATTAAATTATCCACCAAAATGGTGATGATGGTAAGGCAAGGTGTGGCAAACATTGTTATTTTAATTATTTTTGGTCATACCTTTCAGCTTAAGAATTTTGGACAAATCCAAAACAACAGTGGTACAAAGGTCCAAATCAGGGACAATCCTCAAAAAGTAAAAAGAACACCAGATTTTGCATTAATGTACATAAGTATGATACTCTAATGACTGACATTATTGACTGACTTTAATCCTCAGTGATTTCCTGGAAGGGGAAGGAAGAAAAAAATATAAAGTAAAATCAGGGATGTTCCATGGGGATTATGTCACATGATCAACTTTTTGAAAATTCAAAAAAAATATTGAAGAGACCATAAGATAGAGTTTGAAAAAATTCGAACATAAAAAAAAAAACCCCTCAAAAATCTACCTTTTTTTACATTTTTGCAGGGTGGAAAGCCCCCCTGCACCCCCCCCCCAGATCTCTGCAAATTATATACAAATTATATATACCGACTCCAAGACTGCACTACAGTAAGGAAAATGGTAAATTCCCTGATCCTCGCTCTACAGCAATCTCTATTCAAAAGCTTAGAGTTTTCAAAAAATCGATCCTATGGTCTGTACCATATGGAGTTTGAGTTTCTGAGCAGTCAATCAACTGATAGGGACCAGTTTTTTTTTAAATCAGGGACAACTGAGTGGTATGGTATTAGCAGTTTAATAGTTGCACGTTTCTCCGAGAACAGTGGGCTGCATATGCACAAATTGAGCAGATGCACGTTCATACGCCATGTAACACTTGTTTATGGTTGTGTGAACTTGCTTACAATGAAGATATCCATGAGACGTGAAGTGACATGTATATAAAGGGAGGATAAATGTGGATTATCATAACATTCTAAGGACAAAGCAGGAAGTACTTCTTAGGTACTGGTAAGAGAGATTTTATTATTACAATTAGAAAATAGCAAGAAATGAACATGGACAGTCACCTTCTAAGTTCTACATTTATTAGTATTTGCTGCAGTTAACATTCTTCCATGTTTGTCAGATCAATTGGCACACGGTAATAGCAATGCACAGGCCGCAGGGCGATGCTTTCTAGTCTGTACTGACCTCATGAACTAAAACTTCAGTCATCTTGTAGGCCACAGATTCTCACTTCATACTTCTCAGTTGTCCAGAATTTCATACAATGTCTTTGCTGTTTGCCTCATAGTTTTGGTCTGTTCCTAGTAGCTTTCTGGGATATCACTGAGGATTACAGTTACTACAAAATGACAGACATTTGAGTTTCAGTCCTTTATATCCTTCAGAAAATGCATGCTAATTCAAAACCTGTCTAGCAACTTCCTAAGTTTATACAAACTATATTTAGGTATCCCTGATTTTGCACCTATTATTTTTGGCCTTATTCCTGATTCTTTTGCTAAGAGGTTGAGAGGTCCCCCCTCCCACAAACCATACCACACAGCATTAGAATTGCACATCTCTTGAATTCTTTTAAACATTTCAGTTTACATTTAAGTACTCTATGATCAGAGAGAAATACACAAACACACATGCGCACACACACACACACACACACACACACACACACACACACACACACACACACACACACACACACACACACACACACACACACACACACACACCAGTGTCAGACGTAAGTCATGCAGCGAGGGGAAGTGCTTCTGTTTCCTTTGACTCGGGGCAGGGTTATAGTTAATAATACTGACTTTCTTAGTCTTAGGAAAAACATGCTGCACCATCAGGGAGCAAGCCAGAGGCGAAAGAACTTTACTCCTGGGAAAAATGCTATCTTCACAGATTTATTTATTTTATTTTATTTTACATTTGTTGACTGGGAGAGTCCGACTGGATACATATCCATTTTCAGTGGAGGCCCGGGGAGGAAAGTTCCACAAATCAGTTACAAGCAATTGTAAGGAGTATAACAGCAGCAATCATATTTACATAGACAGTACATAAGCATGAAAATAAAAATTAGATGTATAGAATAAAAAAAAAATCTTTTAGGATTTTTTAGAGTTAGAATGAGCCAGTACATAAGTAAGAATTACAGAATAAGATACAAAGGTGAGAGTTGCATCTTTTGCAATTTTATACAGTTAGATTGTGTACAAGTTTGACGTAGTCAGGTTGATAGCAGTAGGTAAAACAACAGAGTTGAGTGGTAAGATATATAGACTAAGTATAAAAGCAAGTGTAAAGATGGAGCAAAAATAGAAAATTATAAAAAAACTGTAAATAGCAGTGTTTTAGTGTCCCTATATGTATGGGTACTAACTGAGAGGCCAGATGTAGAGATGACACTGTGAGGAAGCTGGAAATTAAAAAAGCTGTAGTTCCTCTTAGCAGTATAGTTCTGAAACAGAGACCAGGAGACTAGAAAAGAGGGTGGATATGGTTGGGGAGGTTAGCCTGGGGGTGAACATAAACACATCCATATGAGTTTTAGGTATTCTTTAAGTAGTCTTTTAAATGCAACCTTTGAGTCTGTTGGGGTAATAACAGAGGGTAGGGAGTTCCAAGTTTTACCTGTATAATTAGGGAAGAGGGAGTCCCTGCTGTGTTTTTGCTCTTGGTGACCTTGATTAGCTTTTTATCACTAGAGAGTAGTTGTCTAGGGTGAGTTTGTAGTTTTAGTAGGTTGGCCAGTGCTGGAGTTTTATCTGGAAGTAGTAGTAGTTTGTGTGCAAAGGAAAGCTGATGAAAGGATAGGAGATTAGGAAATTCAAGCCAGTCAAGTTGTTTTAGGGAATGGCAGTGGTGGGATTGGTAGGGGGCAATGGTAGCAAATTTGGCAATTTGATTGTAGCAGGTGTTGAGCTTGGCAATTTCTGTTTTGAGTACATTGGTGAAAATGGATGAGGCATAGAATAGAGTAGAGAGGAGATGAGTTTGAGCAATTGTCCTGGTGGTTTGTGTTAGAAATGGTTTATTTTTATATAGACTGCCCAGTTTTTTGTGGATGTTTTTAATGGCTTGATTTATATGCAGATCAAATTTGAGGTTATTATCAATGATCACTTCTAGCAGTTTAGTAGCATCTAAATTACATAATCGAACTTTTAAAAGTTCGAACGTCATATGGTCAACACCATATGATCGAACTTTTAAAAGTTTGAAAATGTAATAAAAAAAAATAAACCAAAGAAAAAAACCTACCTGAACAGTTTAAGCAGGGGAGGAGTGAGCTTCCCCTGCACCCCCAACATGGGGGACTGTGCCCCCCACATCCTGCTCTTTAAATATACCAACTATGAGATCGCACTGCAGTGCAGAAAAGGGAAATCTTCCCATTCCGCAGTGTACATAGATCTCCGTTGAAACGTTCGAACTTTTAAAATTTCAATCATATGGTGTTGACCATATGATGTTCGAACTTTTAAAAGTTTGACAACGTGATATAGACCTGTTTAGTATGAGTGTCTGGGGAGATAATAGTCCCATCTCTGGAGACAATATTAAATGGGCTGGGTATTATGGTTGATTTGTTTGGACTAAATAGCAGAAGTTTGGTTTTTAAGGGATTTGGTATTAGGTTTTTGTTAAAAAACAGGTTTCAGTAGTTTGGAAAACTTTTTGAGTGATGGAGAAGAGTTCCTGAGGATGACTGGCTGAACAGACTAGTGTTGAATCATCAGCATATTGAATAACAGTTGCATCTTGACAGATGCTGTGAAGATTATTGGTGAAAATGGAGAATAGGAGGAGTCCTAGAATGGACCCTTGTGGGACTCCTGTGGTGATGGATAACAGTGAGGATAGGTTGTTGTCCTATCAAACTGCTTGTTGTCTTCCTTGAAGGTAATTCTGAAACCATGCTAATGCATGGTTACTAACACCCAGGTCAGTAAAGAGTTGCAGTAATTTAGGATGGTTGAGGTCCTATACCTCTCAACTGTCCCTGATTTTGACTCAAATTTTAGCCCTGTCCCTCTTAATCCCTCCAAAAACTGTTGACTTTGGAAGAATGCGTAGTGAATTATACTTAATAAATAATGACAATAATTAGTTATAGACTTCTTTTGCTTCAGAAACTATTAATTTACATTCTCTTGTTCTGTCAGTGTTTCAAGTTAATAGAACTAATATTTGAAAAGTGTCCCTGACTGTCCCTGATTATTTTTGGATTTGTCCCTGATTCTGTTGAAATTTGTCCCTGATTGGTTGAGAGCTGTCATGGCAGATGTTAGGCTGCCTGTGTGTTTGTTTTGGTTGATGAAGTTTGTGAAAGAAAGTAAGGCAGTGGTGGTGCTGTGAGAAGGCCCAAATCCATGCTGTGTGGGAGAAAGAAGTTGGTTGTTGAGTAGGTATGGCATGAGTTGGTGAAACCTCTCAACCTGGAAATATCAAAAATCTGGACAAAGGCCCATGAAAAATAGGTACAAATCTATATGCAGATTAACATAAAATTTGCATACATAATTATGTAACCCCACCCACTCCGATGGGATCATGGGATATCGACTTTCAAACGCAAACTGAAGAACAGGCAACCAAAATATAGCCCCAGGGCCCAGACCCTGTAGTAAATTGCACCATGCTGATATTCACAAATGAGTTGACACAACCACTTACAAAATTCCAGATAACTAGTCTGGCAGTATCTTCTGTTACTCTTCTATATAAATCTTACTAATCATTAACATTCAAATGACAATTTACAAAATACCAGCTAGCTGGGCTGGCAGTATTTCCCTTTGTCACACTACCCTCCTTGAGTATCCCAACTCCTTTGATCTTTCCACCCAGTTTCAGAACATTTCCATTTAGACAATTAAAACCCAACAATATGTTGTTAAATACTAAAACTCTGGACACAGTACTGGAATACATTTCACTTAAGACATCTACTCATTCACCAAAATGTTTTACTACTGCTCAAAACTGAGCTGTAATCTGTACTCTTATTAGCTCCCTTAAAACCAAGTACTGCAGATTTTAAAACTTCACTTTCAAATTTTGTGTTCAGTATTCCTCTCCAAACAAGTCACACCCACCCTAGCCAAGTCTTTGAAATGCTGTTTGAGGTATCAATCCAGTGTACTTGTACCACTTCACCAGAAAAGTAAAATATCTGTGGCATCTGGATGTAGAATAATGTGAATGCAATTCTAGCACCAATCCCATGCTGCCCAGCCGCACATGTAGTCTAGCATTTCCTAATGCTGTAGAAATCAGCTAAAAGGATTCTCCAAGTTTGGATGGGTAATAACATCACACACAGATATCACCAATCCTATCTTAGTGTACTGTGACAAGTAACTCATGCAGATCCTGCTACTCAGCTGACAGAGAAAGGCACTTCTGAGAATGCAAATCAGGATATTTTTATATATATATATATATATATATATATATATATATATATATATATACACACACACACACACACACACACACACACACACACACACACACACACACACACACACACACACACACACACACACACACCCTTCAAGTCACAGAAGAGAACTCTTGCCCAACTAAGTGGCCTTATGGGCCCTTTCCCTTAGTAACTTCTCACAAGTATGTCAATTCCTAAAGCAGACCACTATCTTTCCAGTAGCACATCTCACACCCATCCACACACAAATGTCATTCTATAAGCCAAGACCTACAACATGAAGACTGCCAGTCCAAGCCAGAGTGCTCAGATTTTAAGAAAAGAGCATTCTGTAAAAGCAACATCTCCTCTCTGTGGTGGACAGAAATTAAATCAAACTCAGGAAGACAAGGGGCCTACACAGTCTTAAATACCATCAATGCACACCAAAACAGGCTTATTTGAAATCTTTAAACAAGCCTAAACAGTGCAAACCCACTACAGATAGTGCCTGTCACTGCAATCATCCTAACCGTAATACTATAAAATAAAAAACAACTAGACACTGAAATGGGTTTATATCTGTTGGGTTACAACAGTGGTCATCACCAAGGACAACCCAGTTTGTTAGCAATACCCAAAGGTTTGATGGAAAGCAAGTAGCCCACTCTAGGGTACACCCTACCATCTTTATTTAAATTCTGCTAAAAGCAGAATTCAGTGACCTGTAAAAGTTGTAGCCCAAGCTGCAAACACGGTAAGGCTTTTAGCTCAAGTTAAAAATGCTGCTGGACATCAAGTGTAAAAGGACAAGCAAAACTGGCTGAAAGTGTCAGCAGTGCAGGCCATTTACCTAGTCAGCAAGTTCTATACTAGCATTTACTTGTGAAGCTGAAAGCCACCAGATGCAGCCTTAATGCAAGACCAAAGCCATACCAGTGTTTAAAGTTCTTAAGTCTCAATTGAAAATTTACATAATTGGGTACCTTGTATACAAGCATGTTAAAGGTCTGCATTGCAGTACACTGGCCGCCCATAACAGACCCCTCTAAACAGTTAGAGAACATGTTGAACTTTAACCCTCTTTCACTCTAGAAATAAGGTCCAACAACTATTAGAACAGACTGCTTGGACATAACTACAGCCAGCTATTATGCTGGGCCTAGTACTGCCTTCTTGTATTTTACTCTAAGTGCACCTCACTCCTGAAAGCCTGAAGCTTAACTATCATTTGACCAACAAATCACAACCACATGCAAGCACTTACAATACAAAGCTATTCCTGCCCAGTAAGGTATTCAGTAAGAGTCCTACAAACAGCCAGTTGGAACCATTTGATTACTGTTCAACATGAAGCAGAGCTGTTTGTGACACAAGTGTTGCAAGGTGAACCAGATATTTCTGTAATGCATTTATGAGAATTCACCACCATTCACTAGTAGCAGTTCCAACCTTGGCAATGAATACTAGATTTTAGTACTACTGGAACATACTTAAGAGTTTTAACATTGCTAAAGTCCATTCACCTACTTTGCAAAACCAACTGCATCAATGTACCTCTATGTAAAGCAATTCTATACCAGTAGACATGTTTATTAAGTTCATAACATAAAAGCAACATTTAAATGAAAGCAACTGTTGTCCGCAGACTGCTAAAGCCAGTTATCACTGCAAACAATTACTAGCCAAAGCCGTTCTTATTTCCAGGCGCAAACAGGAAGAAGCAAATCAAGGCCGTTAAACTAGTACTTTTTCTAAAGACTAATGATTTAGCAAGTGAAACACCAATGTCTAGACCAAAAACGTTTAATTTCACTCGTCTTTACTAAAGAAATAGCAAAGGTCAAGCCTACTATGTCTTAGCTGCAGAAGATAAAACCTCTCCACTGTAGATGAGAGTATTCTTGGTGGTGGGGAGTGGGGGAGAAGAGTCATACTCAAATGCCAAGTCCAGTTCCAACAGAAGACTTCAGCCTCACAGGAGGCAACCTTCCAGAATGTAATCATGTCACCCCCCTCCCCCACACAGTGTGTAGTACGTACATATCCAGCAGTTATGGAAAGAGTATATAACTGGTGCCTGTGTGTTTCTGAAAAGCCAACAATTACAGCACTTCCTACTGCAATATTATTGTCGAGGTCAATCAGTTTGAAGAATAACACATCTGGGGTTAAAAAAGAAAAGCAAACCTACATCCCAACGTGAACTGAATATTTTTGTCTGTGACCCCAAATTTTAGTTTCAGAGGCAGTGTTTTCTATGGCTACAGGAAGTAAATGTGACTGTGAGGCATATGTATTGTTTGCATCGTTTTCATGTCACACACTGTTTACTCACCACAAGTTAGTGAATCAACTTCAAGTCCTAAGGAAGGAATGCATTCTTTCTTCTCTCTTTGCATGCCTATTTATTATGCCACAGTGCCTTTTTAATAGACAGTCACAGGAGACAAGCAATCCCACTCTCTGCAGATGGTGCATATTTGGAATTGTAACAAGAACTGACAACTGCCTGCAAAGCCTGCTCTTGTCCGTCATTCACTCACTTTCTCTTGTGCTCTCTCCCTCTACACACACACACACACACACACACACACACACACACACACACACACACACACACACACACACACGTCTCTTTCTCTTTATATATACATGCGCACATATAATATATAAATAATTTAGGCCATCGAGGCTACACGCACTAATCAACCTTTTTATGTTTATAGCAGCTGTTACAGCTCTAGCACCATAAAGAAATAGGCACACTAAAATAAATAAAAACTATATTTTAGCCAAGAAGAGGCATGCATTATCCAGTTAAGAAATTTTATAATGCTGACTTCACAGCAGCTATAACTGAAGAAAACGGAATGCCTTTATGGCTTCAACATAACCTGGTGAACAGATTTAGCTTAGCAGTTCTTACCTGCCATCCCAGAACTAAAACATATGACTGGCAAACTTGCGGAAGACCAAATTGCTCTTGTGTTTTTATTTACATGGTGCAGCCGGGGGATGCACGTATGGCTTGCACTGTGCCAGAAAATACATTGAAATCCCTTGAGCCCTCAGCCAATTCCAACAGGCTGACTGGCTGTTCACGGAGCTGACGTCATTGTGCACACCACTGCACAGAAAAAAAAGCCAAAAAAAAAAAAAATTTTTTAAAAATCGAGGAAAATTCGGAAATTAAGTGGTGCCACTCGGGAATCGTGGCACCCCATTATTTGGACCTCAAAACTGGTAAAAACCGAGAAATTTGGTACAGTTAAGAGGTATGGTGTACACATTTTTCAAATATTTTAGCTAGTGGAGAAAGGATGGCAATGGGGCCATAGTTAGTGGGGGTCGGTGGAGGTACCGCCTTTGTGGAGGAGGATGATATAGGAGGTCTTCCAGATAGGTGGAATAGTGGTTTCTGAAATAGATGTTTAGAAGGACGGGTACTGGGAAGGCAATTTTGTTGGCAGCCAACTGAAGTTATTCAGTAGGGATGCTGTCAGCTGCAAGTGTAGTAGGTTTAAGCTAGGTTAGCAGCCTTTTGATATAGATGTGGTTAAGATGTCTAGAAAACCTTTATTTAGAAAAGGGTGTCATAAACAGGCCGAGAGAGTTAAGGTGTGGAACCAAATGCTTGCAGACAGAAATGCCATAGGTAGGGAGAAATCTTTCATTGGCACAATGTAAGAAGAGGGTTAATGATATAGGGTCCCATACTAGGGGTAAAGCATGACAGAATGCAATTGTTCATAATACCACCGATAATGGTCCTTCCACATCCAAAGCCTGGCACCCCATTTGCTTTCACTATGAAAGGATTGTTATGATGCAGAGGATGATGGAACAGGTGTTACAGTAGGTTAGTGCTGCTGTGCAGTGTCTTAAAGCATGTAATTTGTATGTTGATACAATGCATGACTACATACCTGAAATGGTTTCCCATTAGGTACTTCAGCAATGACAGCACAGCCACTACAAGCAGATACACCAGGTGTGCACATTTCTACCTGTAATAATACTAGTACAGGTTTTTACTGGCATGTGATTAATGAGGCAGTTTGTATTAAACATTTATTATTTGTTCACAGGTATGGCACTACAGGAAATGTCACTGCTAGACTTTGGTGCACCACAGCAGGCTGATGCCTACAAGTGAACAGCTGTCAACAACAATGTTATTACACTCATACTGATGATACAGCCTGAGGACAGTGGCACACAGTCACCAAATGTACTGGCAGGGACCCTTCCCCTGAACAGGTCGATGACTCTGGAATTGGTTAAGCAAATTCACACATACTGCACCATGGGCAAATGCCATTACCAGAAGGGGATGCATCCCCTTTTTAGCTCAACATCTTCTTCTGGTACACATGTTGAACCTCTGGAAGAAGACAAGACAATGTTGGAGGTTCAATTCCTCATTGTGTGACATTTCTACAGGTGTGTCAGGTGACGGCATTAATCACAGTTGGCACTAGGGACACATAAGGGTTTGTCTGCACAGCAACAAATGTGTCATAAAATTGTTCAGGCCCAGGCTACTGCCACTGAGAATCACGTAGAGATGGTCAGAATGCTGCAGGGTATAAGTGAGGACATTCACCAGTACATGGGAAATATTAAAGCCAGGGATTACCATGATGACCCAGCATGTGGTTACTCACACAGCATCCATATCAGTCTCCCTGTGCACAAAGTAAGGATTACCAGACACACATTATTTTCAGTGATGAATGAGGCAGAGGACAGGTTCACATGTGTGGTGGCCATGTGAGGCATGCACCAATTATGCCCCAAGCAGCTGCCGATGCCATGGATGCGGGTTGCCCCATAATACATCACCGGACTTCCACATCACATGGTAGAACTTCTCAGTCAAGGTCAGGGTCGTGCAGCACTGGCTGTTAACTTTCACAGGCATCACCGGCAACTAGTAGATCTCATCTTGTTAGTAACTGAATATTGAGCTCGCATGGCAGCACTTGGTCCTGATCTATATGATCCTCTAAAATTCTATCAGGGGGGCATTTTGTATGACATAATACCAATGTGATACTCACTCTCAGTTTCACATGTTCTAATATATACCTCTCCAAGCCCCAACCCCCCACCTCCACATAGACATACTGGCAGGATATACTTCCCTGACAAAAAACATAGTGAAGAAAACCAAACTCAATCTACTACATTTGAAGAGGAATAAAAACTTTTGGTCTTATCTGGAAGATTTTTTTAAAAATGACCTTCCATAAAGATAGAAAGAAATGGATAAATATGTTATTAAACAAAAAGAAACTACTGACATATTACTAGTTTGCAACCGACATTCCTTCCGGGTAACAGATGATAATAACTTCCCATCATTATTTCTTAAAGATGCATCTACAGAAAAAAGTTACTTTGTGACCATGTGCCCTCCTTCACAACGCTGCCCACTTTTCCAACACCCCCATGGTATGCTTAGCACTTGTGACTCTGCTGTGCAAATGATGATGGCTTTGATAATGTCAGCTGTGCATAGCCCACAGGTAACACTGCGTGCTCAAAGTTTTATCTTTGAGACTTTACACTGTCATGTACCGAATGTCACAGCCCATAGCTGTGGACCAAATACCACCTACTTCACTGTGATACTGTGTTCTGTCCTTGTGAGTATATTCTCCAGGCTTCTGTCTCTGTAGTACGATACATTAGGTATTTTATTTACTAATTACAGGAATGTTTTGGTTCACCATGGATGTGGAAAGCCTTTATAGTAGCATACTGCATGAAATGGTGTGAAAGCAATTCAGAATCTTTTATGGTATAATCCCTTTGCAAATTATAAAATAATTAATGTGTATTTCTTTGAATAATATTATTTTATGGTTGATGAAAATATATACAATTAGAAATGAGGCACTGTGATGGGGGGCACCAGGTCGTCATCACCCATATTACATGCCATCCTTAATATATAGAGAGTATATAAGAGTAAGAAGATTTTGTTCCAAGTGAGATTTTTAAAAGGGGTACTTAAAGTGAAAGATGTGCTGTGATTTGTCAGTGCTTAATTTAGCATGCTATAAAACTATGAAACCTTTGGGATAAAAGTGTCAGAACAAGTAAGGAGAAAGCGTATTTTGTGACAAAGTATAATCTTTTGTTGGAAGAAATAGTTAAACAAGATAAAATGCTGGGGGGGGAGTACTATCATATGGCCCTCTTTTTCATCCTCCTTCTTCTACTTTTGCTGATTTAAGCATACCGCTAAACCTCTTTGCTCAAGAAATCTGGACAAAGCCTAACATAATAGGGGGACAAAGGCCTAAGAGTAGAAAAAAAACAGATTTTAAATATTGCTGTTATAAACATAGAAAGTTGGTAGAATAACAGGATTTGTCTTAGCATGTATTTCTCCTGTAGAATATGAAGTCTGAAACTCAAAAATGTATGCCATTATTTAGTGACTTCAGTCCTCAGATCATCCCAGTGGTTTGCCAGAAAACCACAGGTTTTATTAGAAACAGACCAAAAATATGAGGCAAAATATGGACATTCTGCGAAAATCTGGACAGTTGAGGGTATGATGAGCCCCACCTGTGAGAAATATCACAGTGTAAAACTGAGCAGTTTAACTCAGTCAGATCTAGTTATCTGAGGAAACTATAGAGCCTAAGACCTGAATGTCACTAGGGGAAGGAACTAATCATACTATAACTGAAGGGATTATATCCTGTGGCTAACCTGGATGCACTTTTACATCCCTCAGGATGGACTGGAACCTGTAGTTTGAGAGAGAGGGAGGCAGACAAGAAGTCTGTTGTGGCATATGTCCTAAACCTCAGGACAAGGCTCAGGGAACTCATGGGCTTGGCCCAGGAGAACCTGGCAGGAGCCCAACAGCAGAAAAAGGTCTGGTATGACAGGAATGCTCAAACCAGAGAGTATGCTGTGGGGCAGCAGGTTATGGTTCTCATTCTTGTCAGACACAAAAGGCTGCAGGCAGCTTGGAAGGGACCCTTCAAAGTGGTAAGGAAGGTCAGTGCTGTTAACTACATGGTAGAACTGCTAGGCAGGAGCCAGGAGTACAAACTGTACCATGTTAACATGATAAAACCTTACCAGGATAGACAGGCCCTTGGGCTGAGTATTTGCAGTGGATGACAGGAGGAGTCTGAGGGGGATCTGGTGACTAATCTCCTCAGTGAGGCTCGGACTGACACCTTAGTGGAAGGGGCAGCAATGTACCAGCAGCTGTCCCCTACCCAGGTTTGAGAAATTTGAGCAGTGTTACAGAAGTTTGGGAGCATGTTCACTGGGAAACCAGGGTGTACCCACCTGGTGCAGTACCATGTGGATGGAGGGCCCCAGAGACCTATAAAGCAGGCCCCCTATAGGGTGCCTGAGAGAGTCAAACAAACTCTGAGGGAGGAGATACAGGAAATGTTGGAACTGGGGGTTATCCAAGAATTCAGCAGCCCCTGGGCCTCCCCACTGGTGCTGGTACCAAATAAGGATGACAGCACCAGTTTCTGTGTCGACTACAGGAAACTAAATAGTCACACAGAGTCAGATGCTTAATCCATGCCTAAGACAGATGAAGCCCTAGAGCAGATGGATGGGGCTAAGTATCTTACCACTATTGATTTTACTAAGGTGTTGATAAATATGAAACTTCTGTCCAGTGCCTAGTAAATGCAAAAGAGTCTTTGGAGATTTTCTGGAACTGTCTCAAGGAATTCTGAGGATTGGCTTTTATGGGCCTCATGGAGCAAAAATTTATATTTTATATAAAAAAAAAAAAAGGGTTGGGAGGGTGGCCTAATGGTTAAGCTGTTTGTCTTACAAACACAAGGTGCAGGGTTTGAGTCTCACAAGGGATAATTGGCTAGGCTTACAATGGCTCGCAAGGGCAATTAACTTAGTACTAACCTATGAACCTATAAGGGTTACTGTCTGGTGCCCTTGACTCCCAATACTAGAAAGAGGTCAGCCTTTGTGACTCCTTTCAGCTTGTATGAGTTCACAAAGATGCCATTTATGATGAAAAATGCCCCAGCAACTTTCCAGAGGCTGGTAGATCATATCCTAGTAGGAGCAGGAGATTTTGTCCTTGCTTACATGAATGATATTGCCATCTACAGACATTCCTGGCAAGAGCACTTTCAGCGTGTCAGGGAGGTGCTGGGCAGACTACAGAGGGCAGGCTTGACCATTAAGCCAGGTAAATGTCAGGTGGGTATGGCAGAGGTCTCCTACCTGGGACATAGAGTGGGGAGTGGTAAGATCAGGCCAGAACCTGCCAAAGTAGAAGCCATTCAGGCATGCCCTGCCCTTGTTACCAAAAAGCTGTTGAAGGCATTCTTGGGGACAGCAGGGTACTATGGAAAGTTTGTCCTCAATTATAGTACCATAGCTGCTCCCCTCACAGACATGACAAGGGAAAACAGGCCAGATAAGGTAGTGTGGAACCCCAGCTTGTGAGCAGGCATTCCAGAAGCTTAAAGGAGCTTTGGGAGGACCCTCTGTGTTAGCCAGTCTAGATTACAGCAAATAATTTGTTGTGAAGGTGGATGCTTCAAACCATGGTGTGTGGGCTGTACTCAGCCAGGTTTCCTCAGAGGTAGAAGAGCACCCAGTGGTATATCTCAGCCGTAGGCTCTAATCTGGAGAAGAATGCTATGCAGCTGGAGAAAAGGAATGTCTAGCCATAGTGTGGGCACTGCAGAAACTTTAGCCTTATCTGTATGGAAGGGAATTCAATGTAGTTACAGACCACAATCCCTTAATATGGCTACATTGAGCTAGCCAGCAAAATGCCAAGCTATTAAGGTGGAGCCTAGGGTTGCAGGTATAGTATATGACAGTGCAACACCACAGCGGGGTCAGCAATGCCAAAGCAGATGGGCTCTCAAGACAGGGAATGGGGTAATGTATTCCAAGATAGGCTCATCCCTCTCAAGCAATGTTTCTCAAGGGTCACTTAAAAAACTAGCTTGAATCTTCAAAGTGGGGGAGAAGTGTGATGAAAGGAGGTACTGCTAGCACAACTAGCTAGAATTTTGTAAACAATTATATGTCATTTGTGAATATCAACATGATTTACATAAGATGCTTCTGTTACAAATGTATTAGAACTGTATGTCATATGTATATCAAACTGATTTGTACAGACGTGTGTTGAAAAGGTATTTTACAAAGTGCTTGAGTTTGCACTATATCCACAGTGTGTCTACTGCAGAGAACAGAAATGTGCATGCACTGTTGTAACTGTTTCAATGTATATGTTTTAACAGAGGGAACTGGAGGGTTAACTTCAGTCCCACAAACTTTAGAAAAATATCTGAAATTAAAAACTTTATAGGCTAGGCCATAAAGATGCTATCTCACAGGTTTCAAGGCAGCCAGAGAAACAAAGTCTGTACTAGGAAGTTTTCTATATTGTCTTTGGGGTGAGATAATTGCCACTCAGGAAGTGTGGAAGTGTTTAGTTGTTTTATGAACCTCCAGAAGCTCAACAAATCTGAGCAAAAGCCCTTGTGTGTGTATTTTTAGAAGTAGGTGCTAAATACTGCCAAATGCCAGCAATAGGGGTTTGCATTAGAATTAGAAGTCAGATTACATGAAATGATGTCATTTTGCAAGCTATTCCAGCAGTATTATTTTAGATATTATTTTGAGAAGTCTCTGAGTGAGACAGAACATTCTGTATTCTGTCTTCGGCCTGACAACAAGAAGTAGAAATATTCAGCACATCATCTGCCTTGCTTTACTAATAACTTTCTAGGGAATGGTATAATTCTCTTAGATTCAATTTAGATATTATTTTTCTTTATTTGTATGAGACTGTCCTTCAATGTTGTTTGAAATATTTCCTATGATTCTGAACTCTGATGTCACTGTGAATATATGCTTAGTATTTTCTTGTTCTTTTATTATTTATTATTAAATATATTTAAATCTTTCATTGTGATTGATCTTTGTAGAGATATTTAAGTTTTGACAGTACTTGCATATTTATTTGGTGACACTGGGTGGGCCACTCCTAACAGCCTTGCTCTTAGTCAAACTACCATTTGTATTAATATTACACAAAGTGGCTGTTGAGGGGTCCTGGTGGCAGTGGTAACTAGCTTAAAGACTGGGCAAAAGGGGGCATATCTAGTACCTGTGCCAGCCTTTTATATGTGTGTGTGTGTGTGTGTGTGTGTGTGTGTGTGTGTGTGTGTGTGTGTGTGTGTGTGTGTGTGTCAGCTACTTGGGTAGGGACAGGAAGCACTAGTTGGACAGAGAAAATGTTGGAGGACTTGGCTTGCAACCCTGGATAAGGACTCAATTCTATAGCTGTGCCATGGGATAGTCTTATTGGGGATCCGGCAAAAGAGGCTAATTGTGGTCTCTGTGTGCTCTTAATGGAAACTGCACTTGATGCAGAGAGCTGCATCTGGAAATACTGTGTGTGTACCTGTTATCCTCTCAGTGAACATTCCCCCACCCACAGGTGCCAGTGTTGAGGATTAGGGCTCCTTGATTACTGGCCCAGAGGTAGGATATCCACTTCCCATATTGGTTGGCAGTGGAAGGTCATCACAGGGTAGCAGTGAGTAATAAATCTGTCCTGCCGACATGTTTTGTTTATTTATTAATGAAGACTCAGGCCTTAGTTTGAGTGTTTGTGAAGTCATCCATTTTGTGGTGGTAAAAGGGATCAGACTTGGCTCCTTAAAAGCACAAAAGGATGAATATAAATTACTGAGCAGCAATCTATAAGAGACAGCATATATGGATAGAGATACTAGCCTATCATGCTAGCTTGGGATCTTTATTTTGGTGATCTTTTTAGGTAGGAATATTTGGGATCTTTCTAGCTGCATAGTATGTTTGGAAAGATACATAATAAAAGGGACATTATAGTCTATAAGTGATCTGATCAGGCATGGTATGGAAAAAAAAACTCGTTTTGGTCTGGGCAAGACTCCTTCAGTTAATAACTGGGCTAAATAGAAGGATTATTTGATTGCCATTGATGAGTGATGATCAAAGGATTGGCAGTTGTCCACAAAAGTGTCTTGATCTCAGATGACCAAATCAGTCTAGAGAGCGGGCTGTCCACACTGTATAAACAGTTCTCAAGATTTGTTTATCAAAAGTGGAAATGCTATAGTTCATTGATTTAATTTAATCCTGTTTCTAAAACACCCTCAGGTTGTATGGTTTAGTCCTTGTTGTAGTAATGCAGTACTTGATGTTGAGTGCAGGACAACACCCAGTGTGTAGTCATCAACAAATTTTGTTAGCCATATGTCTAGGTTAGTGATACGGAGATCCAAGCAGTAGATGCCGAACAGAAGGGGTCCTAGAACTGAGCCCTGATGAATACCACTTGTCACCATTTTGCTTTCTGAGGTGGCACCTTCTACATTAACTAAGTGGATTCTGTCGGCCTACATTTAGGCCATTCATTTGCAATTCCAGTGTGGAGAATAGTGCCAAAGGCCTTAACCAAATCTAGGTACACAATGAACTGCACGACCACTATCTGCAGCTTTAGTGAGTTTCTCAAAAGAGTTTACTAAATTAAGTAGACAGGATAACTTTATGACAAAACCATATTTTTGTGGGTCTACAGCAATAAGATTGTTTTATATCAGAATTCATGAAATCAAACATAATATGTCCCTTGACTTGCAAATTAGGTTTATTAGGCTGATGGGTCTATATTTCTGGAGATCTACAGTGGAGCACCTTTTATGAAGGTTAACAATAACCATTCTTCATACCTCAGGAATATACCCTGTGGCTACGCTTACACAGAACAGATTTAGGATGGGTTCAGAGAGGGCATGTTTGGTGCTGTTAATTAACTAACCAGCTATATTGTCAGGGGCTATAGAAGTAGTATTTTTAGCTTCACAGAGTCACTTAGGACATATTCCATAATAATCTTGGAAGGAAGGAGTGACTTGGGAATTTGTGAAATTTTAATGATGGCTTCTGGTATGCATTGACACTACATTTATCTGCAAGTATATTGGCAATATATTTAGGGTCAGAGTGGATAATGCCATTATGAATTAATTCAGAGCATTGGTTAGTATTATTTTGTAACTGTATGATGTACTTGAAGAAGGATTTATAAATATTCTTGGCTTCACATGCTGATTTTGATTTTCCTGATCTTATCCCTACCAGTGGAGCTGTTTTGAGTTTGTACTCTTAACTCCCAATGGGTATGCCTTGAGCTTTTGGAAATGAAGATATTACCTCACAGTTCAAACAAATGTTCATATTTCTAGAACCACTGTAAATGGCAAACTATATGGCACAAAGTAATCTTTCCAGTGGTTTTATTCAATTCTAGGCTTTAAACTGGATTTTATAAGTCACAATAAACAGAGTAAATATTCATTTGTAATGCTGTATAAACAGCTTACAATATCCCAATAACCATTCAAGCAACACATATTCTGCTGACAGCAGTTTCTTCATACAGCTGTGATCTTTCATACAGGGATAAATAGTTCTGTCTGTGCCACTTGAATAATGAGATATTTAGAGAAATATGAAGAGTATGACAGTACAAATAAATGGTATACAAATAATATTCAATATTCTGTTAGCTGCACTAGACAGAGGTCAAATACTAATACAACTGTATTTGCCATCATGTAGGCTTTAGGATGAAATCTTTTCGTATCTTATATAGCATGGTTTTAGAATTATTAATGCAAATATGAACAAGCAATATATGATGCATAGAAATCTTACTAGAATAGTCTGGTGGTGCCACTAGGCTGTAATGAGTTATCTGACTGGTTTATGCTGCTTTTTAGATGGGATTAAAATTCATTGACAAAAGTGACAGCTGAGGTCACATAGGGGGTAAAAATCGTGAATCTGAAATTTGACAGCTCATCATTTAGTTTTAATCAATTTATATTTTTATAGTCATTGAATTCAGAGGTGTTTATTGTGGTGGGTTTGTGTATTCTAAAGGAGAAAGTCATGGATTTGTGATTAGATTTCACCAGAGAAGAGGATAATATAGGAATAGTGAAAGCGGATCTGATGTTACTGAGGTCTTGAAGATTTTAACCCCTAGTGCACAAGTTAACTATTTGTACAAGGGAGTTGTCATTTCTGAAGTCAAAGAAGTTTTGGGTGCATCTATCCTTTGCGGTATAGGTACTGCAGGTAATTGATGGGGGATTGAAATCACATATCAAAAGGTAATTTTATTTATGAGTAGTTTGGTAAGCATATTCAGAAATCTTTTGCAGACTGTTGAGGTCATAGAAGGTGATCTATAACAGGTTATGAAATAATCATTTGTCTTGTTCAGGGTATTTTGAAGTTCAGTAAGTTCTGTTTGTGGGTTGTGGGAAATCTGTCAAGAGATAATTGGTTTTCTGACAAATATAGATGCTCCTGACAGATTCCAGTAGGTCTTTACATTAAAAACCATGTCTTTGTTATAACATAGATATGATTGTGTTCAACCTGGAGGAAAATCTCAAGATCTGGCAATTTATTGTTAAGAGTTTTGATGCAGACCCAGAGCAACCATGATATGGTCAAGACTGGAATTCATTGCAAATCTTTTTGTAATCTTTGAATGCTTAGGCTGTAGATCATCTAGTCACAAGCTGACACATAGTAGTTCCACCTAGATTGACACCAGTCACTTAGCTAATTGCTGAAGTCAATTATCTAATCTTTTGTCTGGGTATTATTTTGGGTGAGGGTAAGAGGCCATCCAGGGCCAGAGTCTTACTTGGATTTGACACATGAATAGCAAGCTCTGACATGTTTCTCTATACGTCCTTGTGGGTTGACCATCCCAGGTCAGTCACATGTACACGAACCAGCACTATAAGTATGAGGACAATACAAGACTTCAGTATAATAACAGCAGTATAAGGGCTGACCAGGTAGTACAATTACACAAGTCTAGGCTAGAACAAATTGAACAAACTGCAGACAGCCATTGGATAATGAAGAAATGGAGAAACCAATGAAGTTGCAGAAGAATATTAAGTTCTTTTTTATTGACTACTCTGTATGGGCCATAGCAAATGTTGGCCAATGTTCAGAGAAATGGAGATTAGGGTGTCCTTGAGGAATCTGTATGCAGAACAAGAAACAAACTTAGAACAAAATTTGGAATAACTGACTGGCTGCAGACTGGGAAATAAATATGATAAACATGCATATCATCACCCTGCTTATCTGGATTAGACAAATCATATGTTCAAATCAAAACTGCTGAGAGAGAAATATTTAACGTTAGATATGCAGAAGATGCCACTGGGATGGCTGAAAGTCAGGAACAGTTGAAGAGCCTGTTGATGAATTTGAAAGTAGAAAGTGCAAAAGCTGCGTTGTTGTTCAACAGCAAAAAAAAAAAAAAAAAAAAGCTAAAATTGCTTCATCTAGCCTGATCAGTTATTTACAGGCAGACGTAGGGGTAAGGGCAATTTTATTTTTCTATGTTCAAAGATCTCTGCAGATGGTGACTGCAGCTATGACATTAAAAGACACTTTTTGAGGTAAGATTTTATAAAGCAAAGGCCTCACATTGTCAACAAAGGTCTGTACAGTCAAAGCTATGGTTTCCCAATAATAACATGTTGCCGTGAGAGTTAGACTATAAATAAGGTCACATGTTGCCAAATTGATGCTTTTGATCTTTGTTACTGGTGAAAACTTTTGAGAATTGCATTGACTGCAAGAAGAACAAATCAGTCAATAGAAATAAATCCAGACTGTTAACTGGAAGGCCTGACAGTAAAACTAAAACTCAAATACTTGCCCACAGAATATAATAGATAATATTCACTAGCTAAAACACTGATATTGAAAAATCAAAGGCAAAAGAATGGTGTAACAGAGGCTAATGTAGATCAATTGTGTCAGTAAAGTTGTGTCTTTCGGCTTTTCCCGGTTAGGGGTCGCCACAGCGGAACTCCGGTCCTCTAATGATTGGCAGTAGATTTTTACGTGCCAAGTTGCCGGCTCTGACGCACAACCTTCAACGAAGGTACGCCCATTCACGCATGTCTCCACACAAAAGACGCTTTAGCTGACAATCGAACAGGACATCGTCTTACTGTGAGGTGACAACGCTACCGCAGCACCACCACCGATGAATTGTGTCAGTAAAGTAATGAATAGGAAAGGCAGTACTTGACAGAGAGACAGACAGACAGAACCGATGTGCGAAAGTCCTTGAGGTGACAAAGAGTCGGATTCAACTTAATGACTAAACAACAAATACTCATAAACACAAAGTATATTCTAGAATAACAGGCTCAGATATCACCAAGGCTGTCTACCAGGTTCAGATGTTAGTAGTAGTAGTAAAACTGGAGGTTGGCTCAGATGCCACAAAACACATGCTTCAAAGGGTTATTTGGCTCAGACAACAGGAAACATATGCTTCAAAGTATCAATATGCTTCACTTTCACACGATTGCTTCTAAGATTTAACTCAGTTACCATTTATTTGCATACAACCAAAAAAAAAATAAATAAATAAATATATATATATATATATATATATATATATATATATATATATATATATATATATAGTTATCTAGGACATTTCACTGAAAGCACATTTCACTGAAACTCATAACTGTGCACAATTCACTGAAAGCTCACTTCACTGAAAACTCGATTCACTGAAACTCATTTCACTGAAAGTTATATATTGCCTTTTCCCCACTGTAGTGTGACCCTAGAGTTAGTATATATAGTAAGGAGGGGGTGGGGGGCACAGCCCTCCAAGTTGGGGGTGTGGGGGGTGTAGCCCCCTACCTATTTTAAATATCTTGAACTATAGACATGGATACTACCAATTCCAATAAATTACTCTTTTCAGAACACAATATATACCCAAACTACAGCCCCCCACACCCACCCTTTCTATATATACTAACTCCAGGGTCGCACTACAGTGGGGAAAGGCCATGTATAAATTTCAATTAAATGAGTTTCAGTGAACTGAGTTTTCAGTGAAGTGCACTTTCAGTGAATTGTGCACAGTCATCTGAGTTTCAGTGAAATGTGCTTTCATTGAGATGTTCTAGACCCATATATACTATCTACAGCTAGCCTAAGTAGTAGACAAATGCAGAGGACAATAGCTGCTGCTGATAGTTATGAACTAGTCTAGAACTAACAAAGAACTATTGCAACATCAACAACAAACTGAGCAACTGACCTGCTGACCACAAAAAGAAAAATGTAAACAAATAACAGCAGCAATGCACAAAGCAATGCAGCTGAGCTGGGAGTAACAAGGAGTCTCTAAAGACAAACAGCTTACCTCAACCTGGCCACGGCTTTCGATACAATACCCCATGCAGACATTAAAGACAAGCTCACTAATTTAGGTATAAACCCTTTTATCTCCTTCTGGATAACCAACTGGCTAAATGATAGGACCCAGGAAGTCAAAACAGGTGAGGCCACTTTCGCCAAGAGGCCAGTCACTAGTGGAGTCCCCCAGGACTTGGTACTGAGCCCGTTCCTTTTTGGCATCTATTTGTCTGAAATGGAAGCAAATGCTGAAAGTTTATGGCTGACTTTTGCAAGTTAGGTGTTATCATCGACTATTGATTCCCTTGCTGACTAACAAATGGTGCCAAAGCCATGGTCTTAAACTCAGTTGTAAGACATGTATAATTGTAGCCTTTGGGAAGTCAGCCATCCTAGCTAATTACCATGTTGATAATACTCCCCTAAAAGATGACCCAGTAGTCAGGGATCTGGGTACGCACATAGACAGTAACCTTACTTTTGACCATCATTTGGCCACAGTGGTGAGGAAATCATTTTATGTTGCACAATGTATAAGTAAGGGCATGGCATCTAGGTCCAAAGAGGTCATTATCTCACTGTACTGCACCCTTATCAGACCAATCATGAGTACGATGCTCCCTTTGGTATGTACCTGGCCAGGCATATGCAGCAACTAGAGCAACCTCAGAAGTTCCTTACAAAAATAATACAAGGTGTAATAAACCTGCCTTATGCAGAGCACCTTAAAGCCATTTCCATCTACTCAGTCTCCTACAGATTGCTGAGGTGTGATCTATGCCTGGCTTAAAAGGCATCCACAAACCCCACACTTATGAATCTCTGACATATTTGTAATTCAAAAAGCAGCAGAAATACAAGGTCTAGGGGCCTGAAGTTTTTCCTTTGACTTAAACAGAACATGCTGGAGAGACAGATGTGTGTCCCAGAGACTGCCCCTCCAGTGGAACAGGCTTCTCAACCATGTGAAGCTGAGTTTGTCTATTGCCCAGTTTAATCACAACCTAGACCAGTGGATGGAGAATAGCAAATGTACACCGGGTGTGGCATCCATGTCTCTGATGGACGGACGTAGTTTATAAATGCCTGACTCTCAATGTCCTATTTGGATACAGAACATCATTATTCTTTCAGGAAAACTTGCCTAGTCTTAGAAAGACCCCCCCACCCCCAGGCCGTTAACCTAGTAATAATCTATGAATCTATAATGTATGAAACAGCAGCAGCACACACATCAGCTGAGCTTAGAGCCAAGTTGTTCTACCAGTAACAAGCATTAGGAACTGCGCAAACTATGTGATTTACCAAGATGAATTTAAAGAATGTTAGATAGTTATAAACACATTAAAACAATCCAATTGCATCTATTCAGTGTAAATAGCTATGGATGCCCTCTTTTTTCTTGCACAATGACACTAGTATGCTTATTCTCCGGGCATCTGGGATACACCTTTCTCTCCATACTGCTATGAGTGCCTACAGGAGCCATTTCTCCCCTGTCTGTCCCAACTTCTTGATCATGTTTTTTATGACCTCATCTGAACCTGCTGCTTTCCATGACTTCATTTTCCTTTATGCTGTTCTTACTTCTTCTAGAGTGGGCTTCTTCTATTCTTTCATTGTAGGCCATGTTTGGGCAGTACAGCTGCTGGGGAATGTCTCCACATAATGACAGGAATGGTGATACAGACAGGGAAGTGAGATTACCACTTGGTATCTCAGGGTGGGTTCATATTACTGAAGGCTGGCAGGCTGGATAGGGTATTCTGATCACAGCTGTACTTCTTGAGGATACAGGGGAGTAAAGACAGAATAGGAAGGTGGGGTAGCCATTGCATGTGCCTGGTGTCAGGGTGTTTGCATGTGCTAGCAGACTACTAGGGACTTTTCTAATTACTAACAAGCCTGTCTATAGACTGCAACCCCTAGGAATTTCTAGCACATTCTGGCATATTATCTACTACTGGTGGGGGCATTTAGGAGCTATACACCATCATGTTACATTTGGAAGTTTAGAAATCGTATAGGTAAATAGGAAAAATGGGGGATCTTTTCATCAAGATTCTGAATGTTTTTCTTTATATCTTACATAAGTCAGCTGTACCAGTCTTATGCCAAATACAAAGGATTACTGAATTCTAATCACCGTCTTTTCTAATATGCTACAAGTCACTAACCTGTCATCAACTTTTTTCCTTATAGTACTGCTCTGTTTGTTTTCAAGAATCATTTTATATCTCATATTCGGACCACAGTCTAACCAGTTTCACTACCTACTTTATCCAGTTTAATGTTTCAGGAACCCAGAACACTGTCCTGGGAAACCATGGGCATAAGACAGGAATCAGTCCCAGACAATATGTCAGTGCATCTCAGGGCATGCATACCAACATCTGTACACACACACACACACACACACACACACACACACACACACACACACACACACACACACACACACACATGCACACATCCATGTATTGTACATACATGGAGCATCAGTAAGTCACAAACTTATATGTCACTGCACTATGAGTAGAAATGGAAGCACTGACAAAAACTCATGTTGACACAGGGAAGACTGCATATATAAACTCCTTACAGATGGCATCCTTACAGAGGATGGAAACCATCAAACTAAGCATTGTAAGGCAGCAACACTAATCACTGCACCACTGGGCTTCCTATCTTTTCACATTATTAAACAGACTTATGTGAAATTATTTTTTCATTGACAAAGTGAATTAAGGCATATAGATGACTGAAAATATATCTGAGTAAGATTGTCAGTATTATTCTTTTAAGTAAAACCCAAGGAAAATTTGTTTTCTCTGGTTTGATATATTACCACAAATAGAATTTTGCATCATACAGAGCTTCATTAATCTGTGTCATGCTTGCTTTCCACTCCTCCATGTACCACAGACCTTGCATATTTTAGTGAAATATATTTCAATATTCTGTGTACTTGAAGGTGGTTCATCTGCATTCATATGCTAGAGTTATAATTTGTTTGCTTGCTCTCTTATAAGTCATATCGGACTCCTTGAGTAACACTGTGGATAGCCACCACAACCCATGGAGTTTTCAAGGTAAAGGGTCTACCACCATTGTTTGCCTTTAGTCCAGCCACAGATAATTGTTTTTTATTGTTGTTGTTAGCACAGGATGTAGCAAACTATTCAAGTTCACACTGTTGTCCTAGTTGGTTATATTTAGGCATCTTCTCCTTCTTGCCTTAGCTTGAGCACACGGTCACTGATTTCAGTTGTACCTGAGTGCGCACATTATATCACAGCTAACTTTAAGTAAGCTTGTTTTGCCATGAAATGCTACAGGCAGAGGAGTCTGAATTTTATTGTATAATCTCTTAATGAAGCTTCAGGCGTGAATAATGAGCAGAAGATACTCTGGAAATAAAGTTCCCAGTAAAAAAAATGGGGAAACACTTCCTTGAAACAAACTCTAATATCATGACGTTTTGCAGAGTACATGCACACTGTACACCATATGTAAGGGACTTCACCCCAACACACTCTCCTTAAGTGTATTAACTTCATGTTCACACAACTGTTAAAAAAATACCAATACCCTAAAAGGTCATACATGATGTAAATACAAACTGTGATCCCTCTGTTCTAGTATAACAATAACAAATCACTGAAACTGAACATTGCACCAAGGGTTCAATTAGTGTCCTCAGCCAGGCAGAGGGGGAAGGATTGAAGGGGTATGGCCCACTTGCCTCATTCTGGGGGGGAGTGGAGGATTGTGCATGTCCAGAGAGTACACAGGAATGGTACAATTTCCCTGCTAGCTACTGAAGCAAATGCTTCTCATTCTTAAAGGTTGGCGGTGGGGGTTCCTTGCTAGCAACAATCAGCACAGGCAGCCCATTGCATATCCCACCTTCCCTTGCAGAGCCAAGCGAGCATGGGGATTTAAGGCCAAAAAGGTAAAAACCTTGAATCATCCTTCTGCCACCATAAATGATTGCTCTTCTCAGCCATTTCTCACCCTTTTGTATTGAGGGCATGAATGGATCAACTGGCTGAAAAGGGGATGAACAGGAGCAAAAAACATTTCATTTTGTTTTTATTCCCTTATTCTCACATTTTCAGTCTCACTGTTCCAAGGATCACAGCTGTGGTCTTTGCATTATCAGCATGACCCCCACCCTATTTTGTATCTACAAATACAAAATGAAAAATTATAATAGCTGGTAAAAAAAAAACATAAGGATGTAAGCACACATATTAAATAACCATTTTGAAAACACAGACCCGTTTTAACATCAGATATTTTACTCTCTACAGGTTCTGTAGCTTATTTTAATGTTTCTGCATTTTCCTTATTCAGACTATTCCTTCCCACATATACATACTGTGTTGTATACTCAGTGTTTCTATATAGTCTTTAGCTAATCTCGAATCACGTCTACAATTTCCATGCATAATTTTCTTTAATGAGGTTATAGCCATCACAGTATTGCAATATAATCATCAGAGCAATGCTGCATTCTTTCTTTTTGAATAATTGTTTGCCTGGAATCATTTTATTAGATTATTATTGAATTTTATTTAAAACATGGCTACATCTATGGTATAACAGACCCTTAATTTATTTAATGCAGTTCCATCTGTGTGTTTTAAAGTCCTTTTACTACTGATCTGTTAAGATTGTTTATTGTGTCAGAGTGTTTTTTTTTTTTTTGAATTTGAGATTTAACTTTTATTTTTTCTAGTGAGAGTTGGAAATTGCTAGTATTCTAGCATTCCGCTTGCTCTAAGCTAAATTTATATCTGTAAAACTAGATTTGATCTTACTGCATTTAATAAAATGATAGAGTGGGCAGCACAGGGTATGAAATGCGTATCACACAGCATGAAAGTTCTGGACTGGACGATTGATAAACAAATATGCAGAGTCGTAGAAAGTAAGATATAAAATGAATAGTTCAAATTCAGGATGCAGCACAACCAACTCGATGTTTGCAATGAGACAGATAGTTGAGAAAAAAGCTACAGATGAGGAAAGAGTCCAGCCGGGCATTCCTAAACTAGGAAAAAGCATATAACAAGGTCCCAAGAAAATTGATTTGGACAGTCCTGTGGTACTTCACATGATGATGATGATTTCCCCAGTTCCCACACTCTTTAGTATTGACTGGTATCTCCTACTAGTTTTCCCCCATGGCCACTGACATCCATGTCCAGGTTATGTACACTCAGAAACCCTGAACTGTTCCCCCCAATCACATTCAGTACCTACACTCATCCATCACCCAACATGACAATGGTCAGACACAGAGTCCTGCATCTGAATCAGCCAGTCATGTTTGTTAAGAACTGGTGTCCTTTGTTTATCACCTATTATATAGTTAGCAAATGAAGCCCTGTATCTGGATCTCATGGCTTCTGAGAGATTAGTGATGAGAACCCCATAGCTATCTGCCTACTGTTTTGGTTAGTCAGCTGTTGGTGGCCCTAGCCACCTGCTTTGATACCAGGTCAGTGGAAGGAGTGGTCACCCAATCTGGCACACTTCCTGCCAGTGACAGGCATAGCCCTCCTGCCATCACAGCTGGAATATCCTAACCATACCCATTTTTCATTGTTACATATCATTAACAGAGTCAAACCACATACAAATAGTGACCTTCAGACTGCCCTGACCCCTTCCACAAGTATGCTGCTGTGTCCAGTGAAATTGTACCACCACTATGGTAATGATGGCATACTGATTTTGTTCTAAAACTGCATATTATTTTCATATTGTAAAAGCCCTATTTTGATGTATCCCAAAAGACAACCTTTTCTGTATCACAATATCCTGATTCCTTCTTTCTCATCTCACAGAACTTGTCTTTTCATCCTCTGCCAGGCTTGTGGCCTGACAGAGATTTTATAAATGAAACTTCATGAATTCAAGCCAATTAGACTGAGTCAATGGAGAATTTCCTTTATGTAAAATTAAAAACTCATTCCAATGGGACCAAACAACCTAGCCAAACAACAAACCGAGCAGGCACCAGACCAGACACATTCATGGAATCTTTATTGTAGAACAGAGATATCAAACCGGTTTCGGCACAGAACCTTTATCAGTGATACTACAAACAAGATACACTTTTAAAATATTCAAACCACCTCACTTCCTGAGACATCACATCTCATTTGATTTAAAGCTATATTATAATTTATCATTGAGCCCTGGTGTAAAAAGTGCACCTAACTTGACAATCCATCTTGTCTCCTTATAATTAAGTAAGGAATGCCAACCCCTCTTACATTTCCTATCTCCCTGTAGTTTGTCTATGACAGTAAACCTGAATCTGGCAGTGGAATGTGATTGACAATGCCTATACAAGGCACTGGTGATGCGTTCATTGCGAATGTCACTCATATGTTCAGATATTCTCAAACGAAGGGGTCTGGACATCTGTCCCACATAAAAAGAGGGACAGGTACAACTGGCCAGATAAATGACCCAATCAGATCCACAGTTAGCATAAAAATCAATATTATATACTTGACCCGTATTCTGACTGGAGAATTGTTTAGACTTGCAAATGTGTTGACATAATGAACAGTGTCCACATGAAAAGGACCCAACTAGTTTCTCCCCTGTGATTGTTAATAGATCCACATAATTCTTGTTTATGCTATGACGTTTGTAATAAGAAAAATGGGATCCCAGTGTCTTACCTCTGTGAAAGGAAAACTGACAATGTTCTGGCAAAATCTGACCCAGTTCCTCATTGGCCATCAAAATATTCCAATGTTTACTAACCAAATTCCGTAATAAATTGACATTTCGACCATAGGTTGTTATTAGTCTCAGTGTATCGGATTCCTTACGTTCATTCTTCTCTGCCACTGCCCCTCCCTTGTCAGCTGGAAGGATGACAATATCAGAATTGGTACAAAGCTCTTTAAGAGTCTTTTGTTCATTCAATGAGAGATTATGTCTAAACATTTGAGCAGAACATAGTTTGAAATGTAAATCTTTGAGGACCGCTTGTTGGAAAATAGCTACATTTTTGTTCATAGGTGGTGTAAAGCCAGACTTCTGAAATCTAAATTCTGTAGATCTTTGAGAATCTGACCCAGGACCAAAAACAGCTTCAAGTTAACATTTCTACAAAAGGCTAACACATCTGTAACAAACGCATTCTCATCGACATAAAAACCTGGTACATAGTTTAATCCTTTATTAAGAAGCTGCTTCTGCTGCAATGTTAAAACATGTGAGGAAATGTTATGAATATTACAATATTCATTATTTATTTGACCAGTGAGTGAAGAAGATTCTTTAATGTGTCTGTTCTGATGCTTCCGCCCACCCCTACATTTGTTTCTTCTAAAAGGTGTTCCTGCCCCCACTGTTTTTTTGCTTCAGGTGATTCACTAACCCGAGCACCTTCATTATCTGTAGCAGTGGATTCATCCCCTGAAGTGCTATTACCTGAGAAAGATTTTTTCAAAATAGATTGAGGTCTTTTTTTATGTACATAGGCCCCTGATCCATTGGTCTCAGAAAATCTGATATTCTTCCTAAATTCAAAAGGTTTCCCTCTCTCATAGTCTTCCATATCCCTTGTAAATTTTCGTAATTTTTTCTCTTTAATCTGGTTTTCAAATGCCAGAAGGTCCTTGGAGAGTCTACCCAGACAACTGATATACTGTGGCTGTCCCTCATAATTTTTATCCTCCTCACTCACTCGTTTGACAACTTGGATGTTATCCTCTATGATATGCTCATAGTATGAAGTCAATACATTAAGAAAAGCTAGGGAGGCATTCTGTTGGGCCTTACACCAATCTTGAATTAACAAATCATCCAACTTACCCACCAGAGGCTGAATCCTCACTCTTAATCCTCTGGTAGTAATATTCTTACTTTGATATGCCTTGAAAAGTTTGAGGTGTCATATATTCGTATGTAAATTCTTTATAGAGTTTCCTAGCTTAAAGAACAGTGAATTACAGCTGTCAACTGGATCAACATTACCATCATGGCATCCCTTAAGGCCAAAAACCTGAATGTCATTTTTATTTGCACATAAACTGTATAAAATGGTGTTTAGATCCATGACCATAAGCTGCTAATGTTATTCAACCCCAATCTGTTCAGCCAGGTTATTAAATCCCAAAAACCTCCCAAGGCATATACAAATATATGTATGTGAAGCCCACAAAATAAATATATAAGTAGACAGCCACACCCATCAGCAAGCTGAAAGATCCCACCAGACCCAATGGCCCTTGAAAATCAACAATAGTGTGGTTATTCCCAATATTGCTCAGGTATTGAATGCTATGATGAGGGATATATGAAAATAGGGACCAATCGAAATCCTGATCATAAAAATTGTTATATACAAAAAAATTCTAAATTTCAAAATCACTTAACTATTCAGAATGAGCAACCAAATCCTCATAGATTATACAAAGTTCAGATGAATTAGTTTTTCAAAAATATCTACTGATCAACTGTGTAAGAACAGATCTATAAAAGACTGTAATTCGTGTCAAAAACCTAAACCTAATACCTAAAGCAACACAAATATGTCAATAGTATCGCTAGTCCTATATTGTTCCCAAACACAATTCAAACAGTAATTGTTACGAATCTAAGTCCCAGCTATTGTCCATCGATACATTACTCATGAGCCAAAATAAAATTAGTTCAAATACCTATGAACAACCATATTATAACAATGGATGTACAGCACCCTATAGTCAATGAAACAGGTACATCCTATATTCAGAACAAAAAGTCAGATCTTAACTAATTTGCATACATTAGTGTTAGAGCAACATTCCTTGGTTAAACATGTCAATACAAACACCTAAACAAGTGTCATAAGAGGAGTGCGCTAGTTAGCCATCAAAAAGCATTCCCTAGTTAATCAATGTTAACAGAGATACTAAATAGTTTCACAACATTTGTATTATGCCCAAACACAATTCAAGTGTACAGTATTAATCTCAATTGTTACTCACAAGTTGTAAATCTTAATTATACAAATGCCTATGAATGACCGTTTTAATAGTAATGAATGTTCAGCACCCTGTAGTTAATAAAAAAATGGCATGTCCTATCTTCCAAACAACGGATCAAAATTACACAAATCTGAATAAGTTGACATTAAGGCAATATTCGTTGGTTAGTCATGCTAAATGCCTGAATAGATGTCATAATATTTGGAAACATGCATTGTTTAACTAACAAAATTACAATCACTAGTTGCCTGTTGACTAATGTTGCCGCACACACTAAATGATGTTGCAGCATTAATATTATTCCCAAACACAGTTCAGACACACAGCACAAAATCCAAATGTTGCTCACACATTAAAAGTCTTGATGCTACAAATTTAGTGTCCCATTGCCAACCTGACATCACCGTTTCTCCCTTCCGAAGGGAAGAGTAAGATGGTTTCTTGAACACAGTTCTTAACAATCACAATTGCAAGTTCAAGGCAAACAGAACACAGCTCTGGATAAAGTGCCCCTGATAAGCAAAAGAGCAAATCCAATGAAAAAAACTCCAGAGGCACACCACAACAAATGGAGCCGACCTGATGAAAACCTTTTTCTTCACACAAAGAGCACAGAACAATGGCCAGTAAGTGCTTTCACGTTTCTCTGAACGCTTCTTCAGACTTAAAAAGTACTCCTTCTATAGTACATCAATATGAAGGCAGGTTTAACCAGCTTGCACCAATCAAAATCATCCCATTACATCATTAATTAATGCAGTAATCAAAAATCAATTAAATCATCTCTGCCTAGTAATGCTTACAATACTGAAAAATGTAGTGTGTCCTCACATAACAATGCATATAGAAAGCATATGCAAATGTGAGCATGCAATGAAAACAAACATATATATATATATATATATATATATATATATATATATATATATATATATATATATATATATATATATATATATGTATATACTAACTAATAAAATGTGCATAGAAAATATATATAACACGATACAACCATTGACATATAAAATATGGGCATTCATATAAATGTCCAACATCTAAAAACATGTTTATTCTAGCCATTTAACATTCATAATGTCAGTAAAATTTCATTACCATAAAAATCTGCTATTCCATATAAAAATTACTATTCCATAAAAACTTCATATTCATGTATATATAAAAACATGTATTTGTAAAACAAATGCAAGTTCCCAGATGCATGATAGAACTTTTTCAGTTCAAAACAGTTGTAAAAACACCATTCCGTAACCCTTATCCGACCATAATTCAGCACTTCACTCTCGATGAAAACACCAGGCCCCAATCCTATTAGAAAATTATGCAAGCATTGTTCCGTGACCCATGTTAACACTTTATCATTGATATAAACACCAGGCCCCAATCCTCAATAATACTTCGATTGGGAAAATACTTGTTTGCGGAACAATGTTCGAATATCTGCCCCCACTCATAAAATGTCAAAAAAGATTCACAGTCTCTTTGCTATAAATGATATTTCTCTACTGAGGTGATTCCGCTCTCATATGTGTGTATATATTAAGTAATCACAACAGAACACAGTCATAGCATTCAATCGTTTACTTCAGTTGTTTGAATGAAATAACAGGAAGACACCCAAATAAACATCCAGGGCCCAACTGAAGCTCCCTCGTCGAGAGCTAACGCCAAAATTCAAAATGCGAATGTCACAGAATGGGTGGTTGAAACACTAGAGGTACAAAAACCCCTTAAAAAACACTGTAAAGCACTGAAACACTCAGGTTCATACACAATTTCTTCCCACAACATCCGGACCCAAAACCATCTGTATATGGCATTAATCCATTAGTTACCAAAAAGTTAAAAAAATGCATCTGAAGCCAACATTTGCCCCCATTTATGAAGATATTTTTATGGGGTATATAGAAGAAGAACTAATTTACAATGAGGCCCATAATATTTACTTGCTGGAAATCAACATATGGAGGAGATTCCTAGACGACTGTTGGTTGGTGTGGTGTGCGGATACTGAATATCTACGGGAGTTTGAACAATATTTGAATGATAATAAATGGGGTATTGAATTTTCTTTTTCTCATAGTTATGAGGAAATTATCTAGATGTCGAAGTTGTGAGAGAACCTGATCATACCTTGCACACCTTGGTGTACAGAAAGTACCCTCAATACAACAGTTTATTGTACACTTCTAGTCTGCACCCAACACATATAATCAGAAATATTCCTAAGTCCCAATTCTTAAGAATTAGAAGGATTTGTTCAAAAGAAGAAGATTTCAACAGCTCTAGGATGATCTCACGTGTAGATTTCTCCATAGAGGTTATAGGATGGGGGACGTTGTTACAGCCAGAGAGTGGGCTTCTAAACAGCCCAGGGCTGAGTTGTTAACTTATAAGGAGAAGAATGAATGTAAGGAAGCCGATAAATTGAGACTAATAACAACCTATGGTCGAAATGTCAATTTATTAAGTAATGTGGTCAGTAAACATTGGAATATTTGGATGGCCAATGAGGAACTGGGTCAGATTTTGCCAGAACATTGTCAGTTTTCCTTTCATAGAGGTAAGACACTGGGATCCCATTTTTCTTATTACAGCATCATAGCATAAACAAGAATTATGTGGATCAATTAACAATCACAGGGGAAAAACTAGTTGGGTCCTTTCCATGTGGACACTGTTCATTAGTCAACACATTTGCAAGTCTAAACAATTCTCCAGTCAGAATACGGGTCAAGTATATGATATTAATTTTTATGCTAACTGTGGATCAGATTGGGTCATTTATCTGGCCAGTTGTACCTGTCCCTCTTTTTATGTGGGACAGACATCCAGACCCCTTCGTTTGAGAATATCTGAACATATGAGTGACATTCGCAAAAAACGCATCACCAGTGCCTTGTATAGACACTGTCAATGACATTCCACTGCCAGATTCAGGTTTACTGTCATAGACAAAGTACAGAGAGATAGGAAATGTAAGAGGGGTTGGCATTCCTTACTTAATTATAAGGAGACAAGATGGATTGTCAAGTTAGATGCACTTTTTACACCAGGGCTCAATGATAAAGTATAATATAGCTTTAAATCAAATGAGATGTGATGTCATAGGAAGTGAGGTGCTTTGAATATTTAAACAGTGTATCTTGTTGTTTGTAGTATCACTGATGAAGGCTCTGCGCCAAAACCGGTTTGATATCTCTGTTCTACAATAAAGATTCCATGAATGTGTCTGGTCTGGTGCTGCCTCGGTTTGTTGTTTGGATTCGTATTCTGCCATTGCACCTACCGTACTTGCAAGCTACTGCTTTGTAAAGACCAAGCAACCTAGACTAGCTTTCAGCCTAGGAGGACACTAAGGTTTGCCTGTCACTGAGGATATGGCCAACACAAAAGGGTTATATCCGTCTACCTGAGTCAGGGTGCTGGAACTACATAAACTTCCCAGAAACATGCATTGAGAACCATGTAGTCATGGAGGAGTTTCATGAGGTTGTGCACTTTTCCCAATTAATCAGGGTCATCGGTTGCACAGACCACAATAAAGTCACCCCCCCCCAGGCAAGAGGGTACATCAACCAGCAGACATGGCATTCTGACAGCTGCCAGACCAAGTGT
This sequence comes from Protopterus annectens, assembly GCF_019279795.1. Lineage (NCBI taxonomy): Eukaryota > Metazoa > Chordata > Ceratodontiformes > Protopteridae > Protopterus > Protopterus annectens. Next base: position 1,133,904,146 of record NC_056747.1, read on the forward strand.
GGTGCAGATGGGCAGATTATTCATATCATAGTATTATTCTCTGGCAGTTTTATATGGAATACCTGTGCCATGTGCCTCAGGTTTATCACAAAGGATATACCCAAGAGACACCTGATACTGAGTATCATCCTCAAACATATGTACCTGTATACAGCTAAATCCAACAAAGAGGCATACAGACATAATGCAAACATGTATTTATTTATATTTTTTCAGGAGACAGTGGTTACCTTGACATGGACTGAGCAAAAGAGTGATTGAGTATTTTCTCTGACAAAGTCCTGATTTGTATGTCTAGATACATCTAATAATGCTCTGCAGTACCCATCCAAGTTCTTAGATAATCAATATGTGCAGCCTCCATAAGATAATGGCAAAATGTACAGGGCCTTCCAGTACAGGATGAAGAAGGCCTACTCCAAGATCATCAGACAGCTGACCAGCACTAGGAAGAATAATAAGAAAACAACTGAGGAACTAGTGGAGAAAGAAGCACTTAACAAGCTGGATATTTTGATATGGTTGTTGTGCATCAGCAATAAGGCAATTTCTAGTACAGACATTTTCTGTGATACACCACAGTGAAACATAATGTACACACCAGTACAATTGCCATGTTGTTATTAATGCCACACTCATTAAAAATGTGCATGTCCTCATAACCTTTGGCATCAGACACTAACTCTATTTATAAATATTACATTTTACCACAGTAACCATGACAGCTATTATATGTTCAGGCACCAGGGTGCACGCAAGGCATGTAGGCTCTGATAGATTCAGGTAGAATAAGGGATGTGCAACACATCATAATGGTGACCTACATCACGCAATGCTAATGGTCATTGGACCTTAGTGAGGCACCACACAAAATAGTAACCCATTGTAAATAATGAACATCTGCAGAAGGAGCACTTTTACTACTGAGATAGTGGACTTACATCAGTGGCCACAATAAAGCTAGATGTGATTGACTACAGAGTTTACATGTTGAATGAAGCAGTACTGTCAGATGATCAGCCACAGTGTGGCATCCTTGGAAATGAATTTGAAACAATGGGACTACTGCCCACAGACTGCACAGTGGTAGCTCATTCAGCTAATAATAAGGACCACTGCATACTATGGTCACTTTTACACACATCTATTCTCAGCCTGTAATGTGCACGATGTCCACATGCTGTGTCTGAAACTGCACATGACGATGTTGTTAGCTGTCACTTGCAGTGTGATAGCCCTACAGTAATCTTCAGTCACATGGACCCTATCAGACATCATCACTTCCATAGCCCCTATATGTTTGGAACCATGTCTTCAAAATGTTGGGCCTATTGGGCAAAACACTTGAAACCCCATGATGGACTCCACTTAGGTCAGCATAGAAGCACATAACTGCCATTATGAGTGCTTATTGGAGTGCACGAACATATTTATGGTCACTTTCCTTAGTGATTCATTTTGCATAATATTTACTTTCTAAGTACTCTGGTGGTATTCTTCTAAACTGGAGATTATTGAATCAAAGATGATATTCCTGCTCAAGCAGGATATCTTCTAATTCTTCATTTTTGGCTTCTAATGCCACTGTCACTCTTTTTTCCTCAGTACTTAATTAGGGCCTGTATAGACTCAGCTTTCTGATGCCAGGGGTTCTTAGGCTCACTACATTCCAAAAGTCAAGCATTCATTTTTCTCATCCCCTGGAATATGGTTTTACAGTGACACTTCAGTTTCAGTCACTATGTTTTGCGGAAGGACAGTGTACTCTATGAGGTCCAAACACCTGTGTGTAGTTAGTTATAGCTTGCTTCCTGATTTTTTCTCCTTTCTTAACCTCTGTATTAAACAAGAATGATCATAACTGAAATCCCATGCCAGTAATAACTTCTTCTTCACCCAGGGTAAATTGAACATAACTTGTTTCCTGAGGTGGCACCTCAGATGGAGCAGCCCCTGCTTGGAGAATCTATACCAGAAGTCTGCGATGGTATACCTTTTGGGACAATTCTGATTTAGTTACTTATATCCAGAATGCAAATCCAACACCACAAAACATAATTGTCCCACTACCTCATTGTGACATGTACTGTCCCATTTAATGAGGGGTCTATTCCCATTTGCTCCCCATCAAGAATAATTGAGTTCTTTCTTTAACTACAGGAAACGAGACCTTACCAATCATTTGGAAGCATTCTTTGTTTAAGTATGTTAGCATCTATATTCTAGAACTGATTCCTGACCCCTTGATGGCATGAGAAGAAAGATATGACAGCAGGTAAGGGGCTAATTTAAATTAGATCAGTTTTCACATTAATACCAAAAAACAAAGACTTGCCCAGTGACACACGTCTATTTTACTTTTGCTGCCTATGACTAATATTAGAGGATCAAGAGGGAAGAGTGGTTTGAAGGTATTAACAGTGAGATCTACTACTGCAGGGTCTACAGCAACACTGACCTCTAGTGCCAGGGGGGTGATGGTAACCTTGGATTTCATGGCTATGGAAGTATTTATGCTGAAGCCTTTGGGTGTATGGTATGTGGGGTCTATATCACATAATCGAACTTCCAAAATGTCGAACACCATAAGTTCAAACTTATAAGATCGAAATGTGATAACATCAAAACTTCAGAACAGCGAATTTTTTCCCAGGGAAAAAATTTGCTGTTCTGACAAACACACACACAACACAAGCACACCAAAAACCTTATAAACCAACACTAAACCTTACATACACAACTATCTATGCACTAACCTTAACCTAAACCTTAACCTTAAGGTCTGTCACTATCACTCACTTATCTTACCCGCACCCTAACCCTAAAGTCTGTCACTATCACACACTTACCTTACCCGCACCCTAACCCTAAAGTCTGTCACTATCGCACACTTACCTTACCCGCACTCTAACCCTAAAATCCGTCACTATCGCACACTTACCTTAACCTGTTCCCTAACCTTCGCACCACAGTGGAGAAAATGTTGATGCCGCAGAAACGGCCAACCCAATTCTTTCCCTGAGAAAGAATTTGGATTTCCATGACTTTGACATTTTCAACTTTCGAACTTCCAAGTTCAACCTTCTGGTGTGCGAACTTCTGGAAGTTCGATTACATGATCGGGACCCTGGTATGTGGGTTTGGTAGAGATAAGTACATCCCTAAAAAGCAAAAAAATTTTCCAGCTGAGTAAAAATGTTCCCTTCATCCTATCGCAACAATACCAATGCTGGAACTGGAGCCCTGATAGAAGGTGATGTTAAACAGGGCTGTGCATGATTAATGCTGGCTGCAGATGATGAGCAATGAGAAACCTGAAGACTGTAAGTCAGGGACCTGGGGGAAAAAAACAATCTATAATATAAAAAAAATACAAGAATGTAAGTGCACTTTTATATGTGCTTTGATATGCATTTCTTCTACCATACTTATTGTCTGTGAACTTTTTACCCAATGTCCCATGTATATTATTGTACATATAGTCACAAGAACATGTCTACAGACAACAGCACTTCTCACCTTGACCTCACATAAATATAATTTCAACATTTTAGTGATCAGTTACATGCATGCTACTACATTTCTCATCATGATTACAATGATGCTCATCAATTACATGCATGCCATTGCATCTCTCATCATAATTATAGTGTTGCTCATCAGTTACATGCATGCCATTGCATCTCTCATCATGATTACAATGATGCTTATCAGTTACATGCATGCCATTCCATCTCTCATCATTATTACAGTGATGCTCATCAGTTACATGCATGCCATTCCATCTCTCGTCATGATTACAGTGATGCTCATCAGTTACATGCATGCCATTCCATCTCTCATCATGATTACATTGATACTCATCAGTTACATGCTACATCTCTCATCATGATTGCAGTGATGCTCATCAGTTACATGCATGCCATTCAATCCCTCATCATGATTACAATGATGCTCATCATTTACATGCAAGTTATTCTGTCACTTTTCCTGATTACAGTGATGCTCATCAGTTACATGCATGCCATTACATCACTCGCCATGATTACAGTGGTGCTCATCAGTTACATGCATGCCATTGCATCTCTTATCATGATTATAGTGATGCTCATCCGTTACATGCATGCTATTCCATATCTCTTCCTGATTACAGTGATGCTCATCAGTTACATGCTACATCTCTCATCATGATTGCAGTGATGCTCATCAGTTACATCCATGCCATTCCATCTCTTGTTGTGATTACAGTGATGCTCATCAGTTACATGCTACATCTGTCATCATGATTGCAGTGATGCTCATCAGTTGCATGCATGCCATTCCATCTCTCATCATGATTACAATGATGCTCATCATTTACATGCATGCCATAACATCTCTCATCATGATTACAGTAATGCTCCTTCTGTTGATTTGATACCAGATGTGCCATCACACTTCTCGCCATGATATATTATAAGCACATCACTGCAATTCACCATAACATCATGACATATACATATCACCAAACATCTCATAATATAATAAGTATGTGCCTTTATACAGTTCACTGTGACATCGCATGTCACTGTGCCTCTCACATTTCACTGCCATGTTATATTACCTGTACAGGTAATTACATATGACATTACCTGCATATCACTGTCTCACTTAGCATAGCATAGCATTATATATGTACATAACTGTCCATCTCATCATGAAAATGCATGCAAATATTGTACTGCTTACCTTGGTATAACCTACTAGTCACAGCCTTTTCCATGTGCAAGACAGATATGCCATAACAGTTCCAAACTGATGTTATGCAAGTCACTGAACAAGTACATACAGCATATCACATGCCACTACCCTTTTTACTTTCATATCACACACATAGGAACTGACATTTTGATCTTAGTTAAGGACCATTTGGCCTACCTGGTTTGGTCATTTTCCTACCTGTTTGGTAAGCCGCAGAGCATATTTAACAAACAATATATGTTTTATCCAGCCATGATAAAAACTGCCTTATGCCCTCTCCCTCACACATTCTTTAATTTCACTAACTGCTTTTGACTTAGCACCTCCTGAAGAAGACTGTTTCAGTCATCTACCACTATTTAGCTCATTACAGCCGAGTGACGTCTCCAGGCGCTTCTGCAGTTACCTCCTACTGCGCCTCTAGGCGTCAAATATTCTTTGTTCATATTTGCATTAATAATTCCAAAACCATGCTACATACAAGGTATCAGAATATTTTATCTTGAAGCATACATGATGGCAAACACAACTGTATTGATATATGAGCTCTGTCAGTTAGTATTTGGTAGAACTGTAAGGTGATAACTTCATTTTATAAAAACTGAAGCCACACCCACTGGGAGTTAAAGGTACACATTTAAAAGAGCTCTACTGAAAAGATTTCCTTGAATTGCTCTGAGACATCTAACCTCTTGCATCTGACTGTATATGCTTGCTCTAACTCCTTTTATTATGAAAGACAGCATCTATTAAGACTGTTGATTTCCTTCAGGTAGAAATTTCTATTATGCCTGTGTTCTATTCTTTCAAGGTTATAAATACCAATTTCTTTAAATATTTATATAAGTTTTGGTGCACATTATGCATGACTCTTGTTCTTTTCTGAAAGGCCTCAGTTCTGTCTATAGCATTGCAAGGTCTTGAAACTGCAAAGAATATTCTAGTTGGGCTTTTACCCAAATTCCATTACTGAATACATTTTTGTTTTTGACTGGTGATGATGCTTTTTATTTTACATCCCAGTATGACATTAGTCTTCCTTACTAATTTCTCATATTGATAGCATACCATTAAGTTATCTGATGTTATCTGATAGCATACCATTAAGTTATCTGACATTATCTGATAGCATACTATTACGTTATCTGACGTTATTTGATAGCATATCATTAAGTTATCTGACATTATCTGATAGCATACCATTACATTATCTGACGTTATCTGATAGCATACTATTAAGTTATCTGATGTTATCTGATAGCATACCATTAAGTTATCTGACGTTATCTGATAGCATACCATTAAGTTATCTGACGTTATCTGATAGCATACCATTAAGTTATCTGACGTTATCCGATAGCATACCATTAAGTTATCTGATGTTATCTGATAGCATACCATTAAGTTATCTGATGTTATCTGATAGCATACCATTAAGTTATCTGACGTTATCTGATAGCATACCATTAAGTTATCTGACATTATCCGATAGCATACCATTAAGTTATCTGATGTTATCTGATAGCATACCATTAAGTTATTTGATGTTATCTGATAGCATACCATTAAGTTATCTGACATTATCTGATAGCATACCATTAAGTTATCTGACGTTATCTGATAGCATACCATTAAGTTATCTGACATTATCCGATAGCATACCATTAAGTTATCTGATGTTATCTGATAGCATACCATTAAGTTATCTGATGTTATCTGATAGCATACCATTAAGTTATCTGACGTTATCTGATAGCATACCATTAAGTTATCTGACGTTTTCTGATAACATACCATTACATTATCTGACGTTATCTGATAGCATACCATTACATTATCTGACGTTATCTGATAGCATACCATTAAGTTATCTGATGTTATCTGATAGCATACCATTAAGTTATCTGACGTTATCTGATAGCATACCATTAAGTTATCTGACGTTATCTGATAGCATACCATTAAGTTATCTGACGTTATCTGATAACATAACATTAAGTTATCTGATGTTATCTGATAGCATACCATTAAGTTATCTGACGTTATCTGATAGCATACCATTATATTATCTGACGTTATCTGATAGCATACCATTAAGTTATCTGATGTTATCTGATAGCATACCATTAAGTTATCTGATGTTATCTGATAGCATACCATTAAGTTATCTGACGTTATCTGATAGCATACCATTAAGTTATCTGATGTTATCTGATAGCATACCATTACATTATCTGACATTATCTGATAGCATAGCATTAAGTTATCTGATGTTATCTGACAGCATACCATTAAGTTATCTGATGTTATTTGATAGCATACCAATAAGTTATCTGATGTTATCTGATAGCATACCATTACGTTATCTGACATTATCTGATAGCATACCATTAAGTTATCTGACATTATTTTGATAACTAACATACCATTAAGTTATCTGATGTTATCTGATAGCATACCATTAAGTTATCTGATGTTATCTGATAGCATACCATTAAGTTATCTGACGTTATCTGATAGCATACCATTAAGTTATGTGATGTTATCTGATAGCATACCATTAAGTTATCTGACGTTATCTGATAGCATACCATTAAGTTATCTGACATTATCTGATAGCATACCATTAGGTTATCTGACGTTATCTGATAGCATACCATTAAGTTATCTGACGTTATCCGATAGCATACCATTAAGTTATCTGACGTTATCTGATAGCATGCCATTAAGTTATCTGACGTTATCTGATAGCATACCATTACATTATCTGATGTTATCTGATAGCATACCATTAAGTTATCTGATGTTATCTGATAGCATACCATTAAGTTATCTGATGTTATCTGATAGCATACCATTAAGTTATCTGACGTTATCTGATAGCATACCATTAAGTTATCTGACGTTATCTGATAGCATACCATTAAGTTATCTGACATCATCTGATAGCATACCATTACATTATCTGACGTTATCTGATAGCATACCATTAAGTTATCTGACATTATCTGATAGCATACCATTAAGTTATCTGATGTTATCTGATAGCATATCATTAAGTTATCTGGCATTATTTTGATAACTAACATACCATTAAGTTATCTGACATTATCTGATAGCATATCATTACGTTATCTGACGTTATCTGATAGCATACCATTAAGTTATTTGACGTTATCTGATAGCATACCATTAAGTTATCTGACATTATCTGATAGCATACCATTAAGTTATCTGACGTTATCTGATAGCATACCATTAAGTTATCTGACGTTATCTGACAGCATACCATTAAGTTATCTGACGTTATCTGATAGCATACCATTAAGTTATCTGACGTTATCTGATAGCATACCATTAAGTTATCTGATGTTATCTGATAGCATACCATTAAGTTATCTGACGTTATCTGATAGCATACCATTAAGTTATCTGACGTTATCTGGTAGCATACCATTAAGTTATCTGAAGTTATCTGATAGCATACCATTAAGTTATCCGACGTTATCTGATAGCATACCATTAAGTTATCTGACGTTATCTGATAGCATACCATTAAGTTATCTGACGTTATCTGATAGCATACCATTAAGTTATCTGATGTTATCTGATAGCATACCATTAAGTTATCTGATGTTATCTGATAGCATACCATTAAGTTATCTGACTTTATCTGATAGCATACCATTAAGTTATCTGACGTTATCTGATAGCATACCATTACGTTATCTGACGTTATCTGATAGCATGCCATTAAGTTAAGGAAAACCTGGAAATCTTGGCTTCATAATAAAACAGAGTCCAATCTACAGAACATCAGAAATCTCCACAACTGCAACATAAAATCTGAGAAATGATAAAAAAAAATCACTGCATCTCAATCTAGGGTACATATACTAAGAACCCCAAACAGTTCTGGTCTTCCATTAACAATTTGTTAAATCCAGGCTGCCATTTTCAACCAACCCTTACTACCACTAACCGTAGCAAACCTATATCTAACCAACTCAGCTCTCACTTCATTCATTCAGTCACCTCCCTCATAAACAACTATCCAGCTACCCACCTCCATCCCAGCACAACTATCCTGTAAAATTAGTCTCTTCCACATCAACCCAGTGCCAATCTCTACTATAAAAAACTTCTCCATAAGCTAAAACCCCCTACACTCACTGCTGATTTTCTTCCCTCAGAATACATTAGGATGGGTGCTGAGGCTTTACCCTGTCTATATCCTCATAAACAGATCTGTCCAAGAAAACTATGTACCTATTATCGGGAAAACATCACTAATTATTGTTTTACACAAAGGAAGAAACTCCACTAAATTCCATAAATTCCTGCCCTATAGCTATTCTTCCTCCATTATTAAAAATCCTTGAAAAGCACACACAGTCCCATCTTCTCAAACACTTAATAGATAATAACCCCCTCTCCTTTGCCCAGCATGGCTTCAAGCCACACCACAGCAGTACTACAGCAATCCTTAATTTCACCCATAATATCAACCTTCATACGGACTCTGTAAACTTTGTTTCCTCTGTATTCCTTGACTTTTCAAAGGTGTTTGACACTGTATCCCATCAGATTCTTCTTGTTTGACTATACTCATGAGGCCTTGAAAGCACCTTCCTCTCCTGGTGCCATAGCTACTTCTCTAATAGGTTACAGGCAGATAAATGGCAGAAAGAACCACCACAATTCTTGTCCATCTTCGTCGGAGTGCCACAGGGTTCAGTCTTGGGCCAATACTCTTTAACATTCTTATTAATGACCAGTACACTGCGGCTAATGATACAAATCAGTATGCTGATGATGTCACACTGATAACCACAGCTAAGTCCCTCCATGAACTTCAGGAAAAGGCTTAAAAAAACTTATTCTATAGAAACCGGCCCAAGAATTCTTGTGTTTTGCTGAATGCTAAAAAAAAAAGTTATTTCTTTTCACACCAAAATCTGTGTCCTAAACAAAAATAACTTCTCCATCACACTATCAAAAACACTCCTATCAAACTTGTGTCCCGCACAAAGCTACTTGGTGTCATTATAGATAACCACCTAAAGTGCGATGTTCAAATACAAGCTATCAAGAAACTCACACAAAAACTGGACTCCTATATTCTCATAATGCCAAAAAAATTGCCTTTGCTTATCTCCTGTCTTCACTCCCATATGCTGCATACCTCTACACCAACTTTTGTCAATCTCTAATAACAATAATTGAACAATGCTATAACAATATAATTAACTTTGCTACTAACCAATCTGTCAAATCCCATCACTGTATAGCCTTAAAACAGTTAGGCTGTGTAAAACATCCACACTATCTCTTTATCACTCAGTTAGCAACTGTTGATAATACAATCTACAATCCTCAAAAATGTTCTGCATTCCAGGCCTTAATGCAACCTCACACCCTGGCATGGCCACTATGCTTCACAGTGAACTTGCCATTAACCATAACTCAAACAGACGACTCTGCTGGTCTGTCCTAGTACTCAAATTATGCCTCCAAAATTTGGAATTCTACCCCTAGCACAATCAGACAACACACCAGTGTATCCAGATTCACAAACTTGTTAAAACAACACTTTAAAAACACTTGGCTCTGTTCTTGCACCTCCCAGGACTAGACCACCCAGTCCCTTGCACACCTTCATTATCCAGATACCTTAATAAAGCAAATTCTCAATGTAAATTTTCTACTGCCTTCTACCCATTTGCCCTACTGCCACTTCTATTGTCTCTGCAGACACCTAGCAAGGTTTTCACTCCAGCAAAATTCCATCTCATACTCTTTACCTTCTACACCTACCTCAGCTTTGCTACAGCTTTCTTTTTCTTATATTACTTCACAATTGTACACACTATTCACCGTTCCTTGCCAACTCACTGCTTTTTAATCTCCTCCTCTCTGCTTTCTACTCATATCTCCCACACCTCCTCTTTCTTATTTCTCCTATCCATAAATGTAAAATTGCAATATGACATTTAAACCTCACTGTATATGCCATGTTATCTTGCCTTAAGAAGCATTGACTATATTTTACTGACTGCAGATTTTTTTTCTAGTACTGTTTAGTTACTGGATGTTGATATTGTAACTTTAAGCTTTGTATTTTTCCTTGTTGTATCAAATTGCTTGTTTTGTTACTGAAGCTTTTCTCCTCAGGTCTCTGCTGAAAGGTGGCTACCGCAGTCGAGATAAACTACACTGTTTAACAAAAGCAATAAATAAGTGTATTTCTGCTCTCCAGGGAAGCCAGAGTTTTGTGTTCTGCACCAGTTTGCCTACCGCATTATGAATATGCCACCAGGCCTCTGTTATCAGGTGCACATATCTTTGTTCCTTTTACAGGAAGACACATCTGCACACTACAGTATTGCATACTATTGTTTAATTTCTCATCACAACATTATTGCAAGTCTTACAATGGTACTACAGGTTGTTTATTTCCTGTGGCTCAAATAAAAAAAAAATAATGACAAGAAAGTATGAATTAAAATAGTGTGAGAGGCTCTGTGGTAATATTAGGAAGACCTTTTCCACTGAAACAGCAGTAGAAGACATAAAAGAAAGTTTGTCAGAATGCATAATATTCAGCTTACATTAATATTGTTACACAAAGCAATTTACAAATGAGCTGCAGTTCAAGCAAGCAGATGTTAAATAAAAATTTGAAAATCACAGGCAACATATACACTAAATACATTCCAACATGCAGATGAAACAATGACTAAGATACTAATTTAAATGGTAATTTTCAAGTATTACAATAATAATAGTAATAAACAAAATAAAATACAAAGTGACATCATAGTTAAAACAAGCATTAAAAATTAATATCTTCAAATCGAGGTGAAACTGTATTTTGTCATTTTAAATAAGACGTTTATTTAGATATGACAGAAAAAAAGTTCTGGCTGTTTGGGACAACTGTATGCCAGTTTTAAAGAAAGGACATTAGGACCATAAGAAATTTCCTAAAAGTCATGGAGTTACAATATAGTTGGAATGATAATTATCATTTTTTTTCATCTTCATTCCCAGCATTTATCTATTTTATTCTTTCCTATTACAGCAGTAACCCAGCTTATTGCCACTGCTTGCCACATTCATTACTGCCTTGTGGTTCACTCAGGGGATATTCAACAGATGCAATACTGGCAATGCTTATTGCTATGCAGTTTTGTGGGGTTTTGTGGGCTTACCCCCTACCCACAAAGGTAATGACAGCTGTATACGTTCTCTTGGATATTAATAGCATGCATTTCAGTAACAGGGATACAGAAGGACAGGTCCACCCTAGCAAATTATACCACTGTGCTTGCAGGTTTCTAAAAGGATTCCTGGAAATTACTAGCAAACATGAGTTTTTCCTTCCTTTTGCCGGGATAGAGTCAAAGAGCATGAGACAGAGAAGAAACTCCCAGGCCATATAACCTAACATTCTCTCTGACCGTCCTTTGTCACCCGCAGTGATATTAACTGCTGCTGGAACAAGCAAATCTCATCCCCTAGACCAGCAGGGTGGGGTTTATAATTGTTATCCGCTGACAGTGTTCTATTTTAACATGCTCTTTCACAGCCAAGTTCATCTTTTGCCATGATATCATTTGTTACTTTCCCTCTTATCATGACAGTGTGTATGATTTTACATTTCATGTCACATCTCTTACTGTGAGAGCCCTGCATTTGTTATTACATCTCCATACTACCACTATAAGGCATTGCCCCACCCTTAATGGCATTACCTGCAAGTGATACCGGTAAGCAATACATTAGTGAACAGTGCTTTTTATGTAAACATGTGCTGCAAATGAAGTCCTATACCATGACTTTACATGATTAATTAATTGTAACATTTTTCTAAAGTCTCTGCTCTACAAAAGGGCCTCCAGATGTTTTGTGATAATGAAAAATATATAGTGTTCCCCAGATCCTTCACTCTTCATTGTCTTTCAGCTGAATCACAAATTATTTGATTTGACTGATCTCTAAAAAAACTCCCTCTTCATGTGTCTTGTTACAATACATGTTGTCCTGTTATGTTTCTTATCACATTTCTTTATCTTGTGTAATCCCAGACATGAATTTTACAGACTCCCTAAAGGCTGAATTCTGCTGTCCTCCTATCATTTGTTTCTCATTCTCAGTTTCCATTCATTCCTCTCATATATGTGTTTGTTTTCCTCTGAAAGCAATAACCTTCAATGTTAGTTTTTTTACTTTTCTAGAGAACAAGCGGATCATACAGAATAATAACCTCCAAAGACCCTGGGAGTTAAATGGACTGACAGCTCATCTCACAATAAGTAACTGCATTTTATTTTCCTGCCTAATATGTTTTAGAATTTCTAAAAGAGCTTAGAAGCAATTAACTCAAACTGAACACGTAACATTTTATGCATTCATTAACCTGAGGAGCTGAAGCGTACAAGGCCGAGTGCCTCTTTCCTATGCCACTGCCTGCTAAAATGACCTTTTCAGGGAGACATAGTTCGCAGTTGGAGAGAGGGTATCAAACTCAGGATTATAAAGCTGAGAATGGCAACAACTCGTATAGTTAACCAACTGAGCTAAAATAACAAAACTAATAAACATGATAAATGTCACTCAGAACTACACCTACTGTAGTGAGGAAACTGTAATTCAATACAATAATGTTACTTTGGCAAAGTGGTTTGAGGGAACAGCAACAATGCACAGCAGTTTCAAGTGCAAACAATGAGATCTACTGTTGACTTAGCCAATTAAATAGTTCACCAAGTACTCATTTAGAAAATCAGTCATGAGCGGTGGAGTGGCTGCTTTTACTACTTCCTAGTGCTTTGTTCCCTTCAAACTTCCTGGTTGATGTGTTTACATCCCTCTATCGTATGTTGATGTGGATTTTTACCCACATTCAAAGACATGCTGACAGGTGACTGGTAGTCCTCTTAAACTGTGCGTACATATGCCCTGCAGTTTACTGGCATCCCATCCAGTACTAGCTCTGTCTTAAGCTTGTTTTTTGCTGGGATAGACCTTGACTTCCCTAAAAACCTGAAGAACAATAAAGTAGGCCAGGGAGAATTAATGAAAAGCACTCTTGTACAGCGGTAGCATTGTTGCCTCACAGCAAGAGGTTCTCCTGTTTTATTCTTGGCTGGAGTGCCTTCTGTGTGGAGTCTGCATGTCCTCCCCGCGGTTGAGTGGCCTCCAAAAGACATGCGTGAATGGGCGTGCCTTCACTGAAAGTTGGGCGTCGGGCTGGCAACTCAGCAACATAAAAATCTACTGCCAATCATTAGTGGATCAGAGTTCCGCTGTGGCGACCCCTAATCAGGAAAAAGCCAGAAAGACAAACTCTGTAGGTTTTTACTATTGCACTGCCTCATTCTTTGAGTAAGAATTACATCTCAAAAATAAATATGACAAAGATAATGTCGACACCTTTCAGTTGTCACACATTATGACTAGCTCACACTAGTACTGAAAAAAGTGTACTACAGGCAGAAAACAGTACTACACATTGCCTAATGTCATTTCAAAACATAAATTCAAAATCATTAATGATGGTCTGTAGTACATCCATTGTGTCATATTTACATTGTTGCTGAGTGAAAGATACAGAAACTGACAGATCAGAGGAAATGGTGATATGTTTTAAACATTTTTGTAACATCAAATTTTAGGAAAAAAATAGTCATACTACTCTCAGAAGAATCCAAATGAAATACAAACAAAATAATTTAAGAATCGCTTCAAATACAAATATATATATTTTTAGTTCTTTACACAAAATCATATTAATGGTATTTTAAGAAACTGTCTAAAAGTCCAGGCAAAGACCACACCAACCACAAAGAGATACAGTTTCACTGAACAATAAATTCTGATTAATTCAACAAAAGCAACTAACTGTTCTCTCTTTTAAAAATCTGCTGGACAACAAATTATTTTTCTTTTTGCCTTATTTTTTTGTTTTAGAAGTTCAGCTATTTCTACTTGCTCAGTTTAATTTATACTAGCTAAATAGTATCTCCAAGTGAATTGGCTATGCCCATGTACCAACCCTGATTAAGTTATAAACTAAAAGTATATTCTGTAATTATCATAACTTGTAACTACATCACCAAGCTCTGCTTCCAATCTGATGTCTCTTATTTTTAATTCTCTGTCCATGAGAATTGTGAGTCCCTACTAGGGAACACTACTAACCCATTGTATATAATCGCTTTGTTTTTTATAATTGTTTGCTAACTTCTGTGTAATCTTGGTAAGTTTGTCTATGTGGAGCTTTTCTCCCCGGGCCTCCACTGAAAATGGACATGTATCCAGTCGGACTATCCCGTAAACAAATGTAAAATAAAAATCAAATAAAATAGCTCATTTTCAATATGAGTTTTAAGTTTTATATTTAATTTCCACATGGTTATATTGGGCATTTGTAGCAGTGGGCCATGTAGGGATGATATTTAGCAGCAGTTGTTATTTTAATTGCATGTGCATGTTACATTTTAAACTTACATTTTTATTTTCTGCTAAACTGGCAAATCAGTAATATTAGGCATTCCCAGCTTTGAATTACATAGCTAAAAAATGTTCATTAACTGCATGACCACATCTTTTGTGGGGTTTAGAGGATATCCATGGAGGGCATGGAGTGCATGGATGGAGGTTGGGGTGCTACTGTGCATCAAAGGGGTACTAAAAAGAAAATTTCAATAACTTTGTTATACTGGAATCCATGGCATTTTGTGTCTCCAGTTTAATGTTTGAGCACCTTTTACACATTTTTTCCACTTGTCACACTTTGCGCCACAGATTTTGCTGATACAAAAACAGTGGTGTGAAGCTATACCTTAGGGAGCAGATTGTAGATGTCCTATGCACAGTAGCTCTCTCTCGCTCCTTCTAGGTGTCCTCTTGTTTCATCATTTGCTAGCAGTAGACAGGAAGGCCTAATGAAGCAACTCTCTCCATTTTTCTGAAGCTAGATGGTGGTGGTTATTAACTTCTTCCACCCAGCAGTGCTATGGTCTAATACATTGAAGACTACCTGGACATATAAATGTGTCAATGTCTCAAAGTTTGTTGTTTATAGTTATGGATGTAGTAGGCATTGTCCACACAACTGACCATACGGAGAGTAAAAAACCTATGAAAACTGTTCATTTTGTACTGATTACAAAATACTTCTAATGAGGGACAATACTTTCACTCACTCATTTGGTCTGGAATTTGTTTTGTTGCATTACAGTACATATCATTCCTCTCTATCAAGCAGAGCACCTCTGTATCACCTGTCTTGGTTGTACTGCTCTGCTATGATTATTTTATTCCCTTTTGTTTCCCAAATTCTGTCATCTATTACCCCTCCCACCACAATGACCTGGACTGTCTTTACCTTATGGGGTAATTGCAGGTCATGTCACTCCATCATTTAGGCAGCCATCACAGTTTCTCTGTTATGTGGCTCTAATCCCTCCTCCTGGTAGTTAGATCTCCATTTAGAGATTAATGGGTGTGAAACACCTTCTTGGGGGAGGATGCATATTCCTGCTCATTCTCCTGGAAGCCTGCCAAGTATGTGGCTTGGCAGCCAACAAGCACATATCCTGACTATTGCAGTCTGCACACACCTTTCCTCCATTAGGTGTTGACAGTGCAATGAATCAAACTGCCCACATTCTGCACAGTGTGGTGATCTGACATTAGCTGCTCAAACCCATTCTCTCCTGCCTGCCCTCCAGTGCTTCAGCTCCCATTTGAACTCCTGCCATGATCTGGTCTATAGTCAGGGCTTTATTTCTTTATGTCGCAGAGACAGGCTGAGATCATTATTTATTATTTTTTTTTCTAACAATGTGTTCCTGTTGTACTCCCATTTTCAGGAAGTAGGAGATACTTCATTTATGATCATGTTTGAAATTCATATTGTTCTTAGCTTATTAATAATTCAGAGCTGTAAGTAAAATGTAGATTTTTCTGAGATGAAAACACAGCTGAGAATGCCATTATTATAGTAAATTCCTAGTTCAGGTGTTTAACTTACTTGAACTTCACCTAAAAATACTGGATTCTTCTAATGCCCACAATGTGGATACATACAATGGCAGTGACATTCTGCTGGCTGAAAGCCCTAGCTATGGGTAGCCAACATTTTCACATCAGTGTATTAATTTACCTTGTCACCTCAAGGGGCAGTATGCCTCTGAATTAGTAATGACCCATTTTACCCTACCAAACCTGCTACATTAGACCTTAGGGGTTGTGTTTTCATCTTAAAGGCTGGCCTCTGCAAGCCCATCTCAAAGGGTCATGCTAACAACTGATACTGCCATACCTCTCAACCATACCAAATTCCTCGATATTTACCTGTTTTGAGGGCAAAATAAAGGGATGCCATAAATTTCTGAGTGGCCCCTTTAATTCCTGATATTTTTCTATTTTTTTATGAGCTTTTAAATTATGGCTGATATCATCACACTTCACCAGCATAACCCACAACGTCATCAATGTGCAGGAGCAATGTTCATGATTACATCAGCAGCTTCGTGAGGCAAACTGCCGGTAGGAGACTCAACATTACTGTTTTGGGTAGTGGTGGATTTGAATTAATATCAGCAGAAGCAAGTGGAGCTAGCCAGCCCTGTGCTGTGTTGTGCACAATTTAAGTTCTTCTGCAGCAGTCAGTGTCTGCTGTCCACACAACGCCCACCCAACCATGTCCGCAAGAATCGAGGATGAGAAAATTTACTTGCTCCTTGATTTCCTGCTCCAGGTAAGTAAAAGTAAAAAAAGAATTAAAAAAAAACTGCACCAAAGGAATTCAGAAATGATTCTGTTGTAGTCTGTTGCAGCTGCACACTAATGGTTGTTAAAAATACTTAACTTAGCACTTGCCACTTGGCACTTTCGTTCATATCATGCAATGTGGATGATGTGATCTGATCAGTTACTTAGTACAATAGCTGCTATTAGCTTGACAGTGGACTTTTACTGCTTTAAATGAATGATTCATTTTTGTAGCTCGAGCACAAGCATCAAACCCTTAAACCAGGAGGCAGAAACTGAAATGTACGATCTGTTATTCTGCTTGTTGCATGATTCGGACATCTCCTGTCCTGATGACCTGTAGCAATAGCATTCCAGCAGGTACTCTTCATGATATCTCATTTTTCTGATTTTTTTCTCCAGAACCTGTGTTTCTGTTATTGAATGTATGTACTCTTATTGCAAAAGTACATTTACCTTTATTCTTAGTGGTCACTTACTGTTGTTTTGCACTCATAGGTTCATAGGTTCATAGGTAGATACTAGGCTATTGGCTCTAGGGCCTATATAAGCCAAGCCAAATGTTACCCTGGCTTTTGCCACCCAAGAAAATTATTTTCCTGTGCCCCTGTCAAGCAGACCCACAGAAGTGATCCCCGGGGTGAATTTCCTATCTCCCATCCAATAATCAAGATTTTTCTTGAAGAGTGCTAATGAGGAGCTTTGTTTGATATAGATATGTAGTTTTTTCCAGAGTATGGGAAGTCTCTGGGACAGGAATCAATCCCACCATCATGTTCTGTTTATTGTGCTGACAAGGTTTAGGTCTCTAGAGCATATAGCTCAGAGAGATTGGGATTTCTTTAAGTGGATCATGTTCAACAGCTCTGGGTTTGACATAGCTTTGTATGTTAGTCAGAGATCGCCTCTGAGTAGGCAATATACGACAGAGTAAAGCTGGAGTTTTTTGAGATGGTCCGCATAGGGCATCTTTGTGAGGTATTTCTGTGGCCTTTCCAGTTGTTGTAGATGTCTTGTGAGGTATATTCCAAAAGGGGCGTTGTACTCTATAATGGGTCTAATGAGTGATGAGTAGAGGGGAACAATGACCACTTTTTTCCTGGATGAGAAACCTTTTGTGATGAGGTGTGCCACTTAGAAGGATTTCCTGACTACTATGGAGATGTGATTATCAAAGGAGAGACTACTGTCCACCTGTGTCCCAAGGTCTCTTATCACACTTTCGGTGTTAAGTAGACTATCGCCTATGTGGTATTTCATGGGTACAGAGTTTTTACCAAAAGGGATGACAATGCACTTTTTGGCATTGAGCTTGAGGCCACGGCTTTGATACAAGGCATTTGTCTCAGTGAGGCCCTTTTGTAGGATGTCCATATTGTTAGGAGTTTTGATTATGGCTCCTAGCTTGCAGTAATCTGCGAACTTTGTTAGCCAAAGACCTTGTGTGTTAGCCTGTACTTCAGAGAAGTAGATACAAAACAGGAGAGGACCCAGGACTGAACCCTGTGGTACTCTACTTGTCTCTGGTCTGAAGTTGGATTTAGAGTCTGCTACTTTGACAGTGTGGGTTCTGTCAGTGGGCCAGTTGGCAATCCATCTTGTGACATAGGGATTTATACCTAGTTTAGTGAGTTTATCTATAATTCCAGTGTGGGGGATGGTGTCGAAAGCCTTGGCGAGATCTAGATAGGCTGTGTGAACCACCTTACCCTCATCCACAGCTTTGGTTACCATTTCAGAGATGTCTCTCAGTTTTAGGAGACATGATCTGCCTTTTACAAACCCAAACTGGGTAGGGTCCAGAGTTTGGAGATTACCAATGTCATTGTTTATAAGTTTCAGAATGATACGTTCCATAACCTTGCAGACCAGGCTCATCAGGCTGATGGGGCGGTAGTTCCCAGGATCTGTGGTGGCTCCCCCTTTGTGGATTGGGATAACCATTGCTATGTGCCATTCAGTGGGCACAAAGCCTGAGGTGAGGCTGTGATTGAACATGGTACTTAGGTGGGGTGCCAGTTCGTTCTGTAGTTCATGTAGAACGCAGCCTGGGGTGTTGTCAGGTCCCATGGATGCTGTGTTCTTGGCTTTGGAGCATGTGTTTTTTACCTGTGCTGCCATGATTACAAGAACTTTGCATTCTTCCGGTATAGAGATGGGCCCTTTGGGGGGTGAGACAGGGGTAAAGTTAGCACTGAACTCCACTCTAAAGTTTAACTATCTTCCAGAAGTTAATTTAGTTACAAATTCAGAAACCTGCAGATGCAGTAGAACTGTGCATCATTGTCTGATTTTGTTTTTACAGAGTAATTCATTGTAACATTTAGCTGACTGTCAGAAAGATTGCCAAGCTATGTGTATTTTAATAATGGAACCTTGCTAGAATTAAATGTATCTGTAAGCACATACACTGTTCGCTGCACTTAAGTTCCTGTTTTAAAAGTTAGTGACGTACACATACCATGCAGGTTTTATATATGGTCAACAGGATTTAAAACAATGTTGCTGTTAGTTTTGTCATGCCACTGTATATTTTTCTTCCCTGAACCCTCAGCACATGGGCACAGAAATGTACTTTTAAATTGTGGAGTAATTAAATGCTCATTGTACACTTAGAATTTACACAACTAAACTGTTCACTTTTGTTTCTGGTATGGGACTTGAAAAATGTTAGTTACATGTAATCTATTAAGGGGTGGTTATATTTTGTGTTTAATATTTTGTCAGTTCTTCAATTTGCATTTAAAATTTGGTATCCCACAATTCCACTGGAGTGGATGGGGTTACATAATTATGTATGCAAATTGTATGTTAATCAGCATACTTTTTTTGGTCATTTGTACCTACTTTTTATGGGCTGTTGTCCAGATTTTCAATGATTCCAGGTAGAGAGGTGTAGATACTGCATAGGCCCTTCCATGAAGAACAAAGTTAGTTTGTTAGGTCTTTGAGTCTTATCCTTATGGCTTACCCACAGCAGTTGTAAACTTGCTTTTAACCCATGTTGCTTTGGCTGAAAGATCATGTCTCCTCTAAATGAATAAAGTCTTTTGGCTTTTCCCGGTTAGGGGTTGCCAAAGCAGAACTCCGGTCTGCTCATGATTGGCAGTGGATTTTACGGTGCAGAGTTGCCAGCCCAACGCCCAGCCTTCAACGAAGGCACGCCCATTCACACTCGCACCTACCTGCATGCCTTTAACATCACTCCACCACGGGGAGGGCATGCCAACTCCACACAGAAGGCGCTCCAGCCGAGAATCGAACAGGAGAACCTCTTGCTGTGAGGTGACAATGCTAACCGCTGCATCACCATGGCTGTCTCCAATACAAAGATAAAATAGACAACATTTGGAGGTATCTATTTTTTTTTCAACAAATAGTCCATCAACCCAAAATAAGATTGACAGATTAGTTGCCAACTTTTTTTTATGGGGCACAAATCTTCCTTGTGCAGGAGCACTTCATTTCTCCAACCTGAAATATAACTATGGGGCTACAGCTTACATTCCTAAAACTATATAGTGCCTCCACCATGGTCTAACTGCTAAGTTTTCTGTGATGAGCAGAATGCAGAGTAATTTACTGACTCATCACTAAATCCACTGATCATACATGTCATCAACGAGGGACAAAATAAAGCATGTGTGTCAACCGTCAGATGTTGATTTGCTCTTGCAGGTTGTTTTAAATGGGATATATTGGTTTGATCAATGACACTTTCAACAAAGGATGTTTTACAATGTCTGTTAAAATTAATGACAGCTCTAATGAATACATTATTTTTCAAATTAACTGTTTAAAAACTGCCTTTCATTTCAAGTAAGAATGGAATGTAAATGTTGCTTTGTGTGTCAGAAGTGTAATGGAGTTTGCTGATACAGTTTTAGTTATGTGTTTTCATTGTATTACAAGCTGTACTACTGGAGTTTTGCTTAAAGTGGTGCTTGCCATTTGTACTTGGTTGTGCAACTGTAAAGTTAGTATATTTATCTAAGGGAAGGTGGTGTGAATGAAGAGGAGTGAGCCCCTGAAAATAAGCTTTCTTTTTCTGTATTTTTATTTTTGAAAGAACTTCATTTTTATATGGAATAATGCAATTTCACCATGTTTGTTTTGTACCTAAGGGTTGGAATTCAGGACGGTTACTGACAGAGTTAAGTCCTTTTTACCACTAACAGTAACCATTTCTTATTCAGAGAAAGTCCTACCAGAGTGCTGTACCACAGGGTCTATATTACGTGATTGAATGATTAGGTAATCAAACACCTAATCATCAACCACGTATTACCGAAAGCAAAAAACAGCAAATGGCCAATTTAACGCAGGGAAAGAGTTCCCTTGGCCGTTCACTGGATTTTTCCATTTTCTCCACTGTGGAGCAATCTCAGAGTTGGTATATTTAGTTAGGGGGTGTGTGGGGGGGCTGTGGGGGCAAAGCCCCCCACTTAATTTGTCTGTAAAGTTATTTTTTTTTGCGGCCGGCGGTGTTTGCTATTTTGCAGTTCGATATTACGTGGTCAATGTTTAGGTGTTCGATCACGTAATCATTCGATCATGTAATATAGACTCGTACCACAAAGTGGTGCAGCAGGATGGCAGGTTGTCTCTGTAGCCTACTGAGAGTGCACTGCTACAAAGAGGTGCAGTAGCAGGGTAGATTGTCTCTGTGGCTTACTGAGAGCGCTCTACAATAAAGTGGTGCAGCAGCCTGGTAGACTGTCTCTGTGGCCTACTGAGAGTGCTCTGCCACAAAGTGGTGCAGTAGCATGGTAGGCCTGCCAAAAGTTTGCATTACTTGCAATGAGTGAGATCATGTCAGAGGTAAATGCATGGGAGTTTAGCAAGCAGGTAGTGTGTGTGTGTGTGTGTGTGTGTGTGTGTGTGTGTGTGTGTGTGTGTGTGTGTGTGTGTGTGTGTGTGTGTGTATGTGTGTGTGTGTGTGTGTGTGTGTGTGTGTGTGTGTGTGTGTGTGTGTGTGTGTGTGTGCGTGTGTGTGTGTAGCTGCCCATGTGAGTATATGTAGAGGGATGAGTAACTTCAGGTGAGTGTGTGTTTCTGTGTGTGTATGTATGTGTGGGTGGATACATGTCTGAGTATATGTAGTGGGATTAGTGACCTCAAGTGTGTGTGTGTTTGTCTGGGAAGTTGTGGTAGATGGGTTAGCCAGGGAATAGGAAGGACAAATATGTGTGTGTGTGAGTGTGTATGTATATGGGTGAAGGGGAGTGTGGCTGTGGGTATGATCAGGTGAGTTTTTTTTGTGTATGCGTGTGTGTGTGTGTGTGTGTGTGTGTGTGTGTGTGTGTGTGTGTGTGTGTGTGTGTATGTATGTATGCATGTATGTGGGGGGCTATCATAACTCCAAACACCCCTAGACTAACAGACAAATCCTTTAATATGCTGGGGGGCACTAGACACCATGACTAGTCTAAGTCATGTAAAAAGTTAACAGAACACTGGTTTTGCAGCACAAAAAAATCTACCATCTACCGCTGGGAGAAACATTACACTCAAGGAATATTCTGCAAATATTCCCCTGAAGTCACTTAAAAAGTTAACAGCACAACAGTTGTTCAGTTGTTATGGGGTGGTTGGCATAATGGTTAAGGTGTTCACCTTACAGACACAAGGTGTAGGGTTTGATTTTCACATGAGGTAACTGTCTAGGCTTAAAATGGCCATAAGGGAAGTTAGCCTAGTACTAATCTAAGAACCTATGGGCTGAGGGGAGAGAGAACACTAGACATCAAGGATTAAAATGCATAGGGAAAAGAAGCTTTGAACCATATATCCTTGGAAAAAAAAGCATTTCTGTAGCAGACATTTAGTTCTCTGCTCTAGCCACTAGGGATCCTTGACAATGAGTCAATAAAAAAGGTTAAAGTAAAATGGGAGGAAAGATTTGAACCATAAAGCCTTGGCTCAGATAGCAGCTCATTAACAATTCAGAGCATTAGTGCTAATTGAAAGCACTTGGAGTTGTATGTAGTTTGAGAACTATAAGGGGTATGAAACTCTTAAAGTCTGGCATTATTGACTGACTGCAGTTGTAGACAAAGGGATAAAGGAACAGGACAGAAACACAATCAGGGACAGTTGTTTGTCATAGCTTTAAATGGTCATGCTTAAGACTTTAGGACAAAGCTGGGAGAAACACTGGATGATGCCAAGGACATTTTTTTAACTGTTGCTTTGAGTCATTTAAAAAGTTACAAGAGTAACAGGTGTAGTATCAGAATACATTTAAATGTTGAATGGCTGAAACACTGAATGGCAAATGATCAACAAAAGAAAGATCAACAACAGTAGCATGATGCATGGGCTACCACAGCTACCTAATGTAGGAAATTGCTAATTAGCACTAGTGGTAATTACTGGTACTTCAGAGATCTACATATAGGCTGACAATGAGGTCTGTCCTCATTACTGCTAACCTGTCTCTGAATCGTACTTTCCCTGATTCAGAAACAGCTCATTTAGGCTGCAGCTCTTACTGCCATGGTAGGATCCTTTCTGAATCCTGGGGAATGCTTCAGACATTTCCTATCTAACAGATCGCTGAGGGTAAAAATAGGGTCTACTCTTTCTGACACTGCATATACTCACTCAGGTGTCCTAGAAGGCTCCATTATTGCCCCAGTTCTCTTCTCAGTCTTCATTAATAAGCTCTCACTTAACTTATACCACTTCCACTACTGATGATATGGTCATCTATAGATCTAACCACCTGTCAAAAGTCCATTAAAACACAACTCCAAAAATACCTACTGCAACTGTACAATTGACTCACATCCAAGAAACTGTTAACAGTGAGAAAATCAAAGTCCATGCTTTTGGCACCCAAAAAAGACTAGCCAAATCTCCCCTACTGCTTCACATTACATATTGTGACATTAATTTCATTGACCCTCTCCCTTCCTTTAAATGTCTTGATGTACGGCTAGACTAATCCCTCAACTTCCAAGAACAGATTGAGAAACTATGAACAAACATGAACTACCTATTTTTCTGGACCAACAAGATCTCTCAGCTCCTCTTTACCCTTGCCAGAGCAGCAATAGGCTCTTCTTCATGCACAGTCTCAGTATGGGCTCCCGTTGTTAGCCTCTGCCAAAAACTTAACACCCTTTAAACCCCCACACATAAAATCTGTGCTTCATGTCAAATTTCCATCAGAATAAGTATAATTATCTGAGTCTTTTTAAGGCTAAGTGGCTGCCAGTGCAAGCTAGAGCCAACCCTTCTTCTTGACTACCTTCTTTTCAATCTATTTCATCAATATTACCCCTCCCCTTTCACCTTAAAGCTGATTGCTGCATCTATGACCAAAACAGAGATAGCCTATCTCTGTAGACTCTTTATTTCAGGCTACATTCTTCTAATCATAACTTGTAAGTCTTCATGACCTAGCTGAATTCACTGATTACTCAGTTTTCAGACCTCATACAAATGCAACTGTCTGAATACAGGGTATGTCACGTGACTCTGCATCTCCCATAGGGTAGGTCCCTAAGAAAAGACCACCCCTTGACCCTTTTTCTACTTAACAACTAGCCTCAACCATCTGCTGACCTATCTGGTAGATAATATTTAACTGTTTTAATACAACTCTACAGAACACAATCCTGCACATATTCAACCAGGAGATTACTGATTTGCAGATGATATCCTACCGATATACATTTGAATAATTTAAACTCAAGCTGACTCTCCAACTTCCTGTCTTCCTCCTTCTCTCCTTCCTAATCTCCCTCCCTCCCTTTTCCTTTTTTTTCTTGCTTCTCATGGAAATGAGTACATATATTTTGCTTTAGAAATGTTTGTTTGACTGCAACAAATATGTAACTCTCTATGTAATTGTACATCTACCTGCATTCATGTATTATATATGATGACCTCTATGAATATGCAGTTTGCTGTACTCATACATTTACGTTAACACCGTGTTGATGTATAATTTGCTGTTATTATTCATATAACCTGAGCTGAGCCTGTGATTAGTCATTTGTGATCAGTGCTCTAATATAACTATAATAAAATAAAATAAATAAAATGTGTTCAGTGGGGTGAGGTTCAATACTGTGACACAAATCCATTTTAAATGATACTATCAGATGCCTGCAGTAGATCAAAACACAAAATGTCTACCTTTTAACCAGCAAATAGATAATTAGAGTACATTTGTGCTACTTCTGTATCTTAGTAGCAAGAGAAATTAGTTCTGAGGAGTTCTTAATCTAAGAAATATGTTTAACTTTCCACAGCTTCATTTTGTTTACTGCATCATTCTACAAAATCAACTAACCATTAGAGGAATTTCAAAAGGCATAGTTAGTTTTACACAGTTGCTGTAAATAAATAAATAAAGGTGAGGTCTGCCATGAAGGATGAGTTGCAATTATGTACTGGAAAACGGAAATCACTCGATAAAGCAGGGCTTTAAATGTTCCACTATCACCATGGCATCTAAAATTTGAACTTGAAACAAGCACACTGTAAAAAAGAATATTAGCTCAAGATTCTCTTCATTATATTCTTGTCTCTGGAATTCATTATCTTGCGAATTCGCAAGTATTGATTCCTTTCTGCAGACTGCACTGACCCTGAAGTCATAACTGAACACGCTGTATTCCTGTACTTGTTATGATTAGGCAGAGAAAGTTTCTCCAAATGAATATATATTATACTCTGTGTATGTATCTGTTTCATGTACAGTCACCTAAGAAAATAAGCTAATTTTGTCTACAGGCCTACATTTTAAATAAATTATTCTGTCTGATCTCCAGAGATCAGTGTGTTCCAGAGATGCAAATGAGTACTAATATTTGCAGGTATTGCAGGTGACAGTATGCTTGATTTTTCTTTCTTAATCATTAATTAATTCAGCCCAGCCATCTCCTGGCCCTTGTAGCATAACTCTGTCTTTAGTTATTACTGCAAGGAGAACTAAATCCAAATATAGGAAGAGACTCGGGCTACAATGAAACCGCTGCTTGTTATCTGAAGTGCCTCATATTTCAAGTCATTATAATTTTCAAAACAAACTTTATTTATATCACACATCATTTGAGGTATATCAGGGTTTTTGCCACACTTGAAGGATGACAGGTGGGAATCTGCATACATGGTTCATACTAAAATCCCTATGTGCTCCTTGTCACTCTGAGCAAACAATTTAACCTTGTTCAGTATCCTGAATTCCTTAATATGTGACATCAATATCGATTATCTTTCTAAAGCATCTCTCATTTAACCTTCTCACTTACATTAGTCACCTGACAGTGTAATTGTCTTAACTTGTAAAGTATTTTGGCTACATTACATAGCAAAAGACTGCTTTAAGCTGTGACACTCTCTTTGGCCATGTCCTGCAGCTGATAGACCTCATAGTATTTTTTATATTAATTTTCTTATCTCTTATTTTATAGTGCAGGTTAAGCTGATGTCACACACTGCTGCATTACACAGTTTATAATATGCATTATAATAGGTGTATGTAATTTTTTAGATTCCCTATATCACTTACCTAAGTTTACCTTATTCTATGTATGTGTAAAGCTCATTTCCATTTGTTTCAATACATCTGCTGTTTATTTATTTTTATATTTATCTAGTTATCCTTTGTTGACCGGGTTAGTCTCATTAGGCTAGCAGCCTCTTTTCAGAGGAGGCCAAAGGTGGTATTTATACTATTAGGGGAAATCTGGCCAGGACATCAGGGATCTTTCCCTACTCTTGGTAGTCGGGGGAAGGATTTGTGTGTTACACATCCTGACTTCCTGTTTCCTGTCCAGACGTGGAGGCAGCCAGGAGAAACAGGAAAAAAATATGGCTGATTCAACTTTGGCTGAAAATGAAGTGAAGGTTGTTGAAAATGTAGTTGAAATGCTAGAATCACTACCAGAATTTTTTTCTGATGCTGTGGGTGCAGAAGAAACAGTGATACTGGAAGAAAAAGAGATTGTAACTGTAACAGAGATGGATTCGGAGGAAAACTTTCAGAGGAGATTATTTGAAGGAGAGATTTCTACCTCTGAGAAATGTATAATTACTACCCTCCAGTTAGGAGGGTTGCGGGATGATTATTTGGAAGAAATGGTAAGCCAAAGTGAACCAGAAAGTGGACAAGCAATTTCATCGAGTGACATCATGGAGAAAAATAGAAGAAGAAAAAGGAGAAGAAGAGACTGTGCCAGAAAAAGTTCAAGAGACAAAAACTTATGCACAAACTGTGGAAGATGAAGCAAAGAAGAAATAAAAGAAACAAAAAAGAAGTGCGTGTGAGCTGTAAAAAAGAAGGCAGTTTGGACAGGTATAAGGTTTGGGACTCTGTCATAGCACCTCTGGGTGTTAAATCAAAAGAGGTAAGCACATTCATTTTAATTAATAAAGAGACGTTTTGTGACTTGATATTTGAGACTGGGCAGGCCTTGAAAAATTATTTGGGTGCATATGAATAAAAGAAAAATATTTATCCATGGTCAGAATATGTCATGCAAGCGTTTTACAGACAAACAAAAAACAGAATAATGATCCAGTTTAGAACTGAAGCTGAAGCAAAAGAACTGAAAGAACATTTGTTAACTATATGTAAAGAAGTAATGGACACTGCAAACATATATGATTAAAGACGACGATGGACTGGGGTATGGGAATGTGGAGTAATACTGAAAATTGAAAATAATAATGTTATGCACGTACCTTGTAGTACTGATGTTCATGGTAATAGGGGCTTTGTGAAATGCAGGGGTCAACCAAAAACATATTATTTTGTGGAAAAAAATGATCATTTAATCAATGACTGTGATAAAAAAGATGTTATGTACATGATAAAACAGGGCACAATGCAAAAAAAGTGTGATTTAAAGTGCAAAAATGTGGCAATACTGGCCATTCATTGCTAGAATATGAAATGAATCTGCAAGAAAATGAAAATGAAGTTACACAGGATAATGAGATAGAATGTGTAATACAAGAAAATGTACAAAAAATGTAACTGATAAAGAGGTTATACATGAAGTTAAAGAAAGTAACGAGGAAAAAGAAACAGAGGAGACAAGTGAGGAAGAAGCTGATTGGTTCACAGTAAGAAATACAAATAATTCAATAGGGAAAAGAGGTAAAAAAGGAAAAGGAAATTCAAAAACATAATGTTTACAGAAAACAAGAAAGGAAATGGATAAACATGTTATTATACTAACTGTTGTTAAAACACGAAAATAGCTTTACATGTAAACAGTATGAAAAATCTTAAGAGGAGAATAGGTATATTACAATGGTGTTCTGCAGTAGAGAATAGGTATATTACAATGGTGTGCTGCAGTAGACAATAGGTATATTACAATGGTGTGCTGCAGTAGAGAATAGGTATATTACAATGGTGTGCTGCAGTAGAGAATAGGTATATTACAATGGTGTGCTGCAGTAGAGAATAGGTATATTACAATGGGGTGCTGCAGTAGAGAATAGGTATATTACAATGGTGTGCTACAGTAGAGAATAGGTATATTACAATGGTGTGCTGCAGTAGAGAATAGGTATATTACAATGGGGTGCTGCAGTAGAGAATAGGTATATTACAATGGTGTGCTACAGTAGAGAATAGGTATATTACAATGGTGTGCTGCAGTAGAGAATAGGTATATTACAATGGTGTGCTGCAGTAGAGAATAGGTATATTACAATGGTGCGCTGCAGTAGAGAATAGGTATATTACAATGGTGTGCTGCAGTAGAGAATAGGTAGATTACAATGGTGTGCTGCAGTAGAGAAAAGGTATATTACAATGATGTGCTGCATTAGAGAATAGGTATATCACAATGGTGTGCTGCAGTAGATAATAGGTATATTACAATGGTGTGCTGCAGTAGAGAATAGGTATATTACAATGGTGTGCTGCAGTAGAGAATAGGTATATTACAATGGTGTGCTACAGTAGAGAATAGGTATATTACAATGGTGTGCTGCAGTAGAGAATAGGTATATTACAATGGTGTGCTGCAGTAGAGAATAGGTATATTACAATGGTGTGCTGCAGTAGAGAATAGGTATATTACAATGGTGTGCTGCAGTAGAGAATAGGTATATTACAATGGTGTGCTACAGTAGAGAATAGGTATATTACAATGGTGTGCTGCAGTAGAGAATAGGTATATTACAATGGGGTGCTGCAGTAGAGAATAGGTATATTACAATGGGGTGCTGCAGTAGAGAATAGGTATATTACAGTGGTGCACTGCAGTAGAGAATAGGTATATTACAATGGTGTGCTGCAGTAGAGAATAGGTATATTACAATGGTGTGCTGCAGTAGAGAATAGGTATATTACAATGGTGTGCTGCAGTAGAGAATAGGTATATTACAATGGTGTGCTGCAGTAGAGAATAGTTATATTACAATGGTGTGCTGCAGTAGAGAATAGGTATATTACAATGGTGTGCTGCAGTAGAGAATAGGTATATTACAATGGTGTGCTGCAGTAGAGAATAGGTATATTACAATGGTGTGCTGCAGTAGAGAATAGGTATATTACAATGGTGTGCTGCAGTAGAGAATAGGTATATTACAATGGTGTGCTGCAGTAGAGAATAGGTATATTACAATGCTGTGCTGCAGTAGAGAATAGGTATATTACAATGGTGTGCTGCAGTAGAGAATAGGTATATTACAATGGTGTGCTGCAGTAGAGAATAGGTATATTACAATGGTGTGCTGCAGTAGAGAATAGGTATATTACAATGGTGTGCTGCAGTAGAGAATAGGTATATTACAATGGTGTGCTGCAGTAGAGAATAGGTATATTACAATGGTGTGCTGCAGTAGAGAATAGGTATATTACAATGGTGTGCTGCAGTAGAGAATAGGTATATTACAATGGTGTGCTGCAGTAGAGAATAGGTATATTACAATGGTGTGCTGCAGTAGAGAATAGGTATATTACAATGGTGTGCTGCAGTAGAGAATAGGTATATTACAATGGTGTGCTGCAGTAGAGAATAGGTATATTACAATGGTGTGCTGCAGTAGAGAATAGGTATATTACAATGGTGTGCTGCAGTAGAGAATAGGTATATTACAATGGTGTGCTGCAGTAGAGAATAGGTATATTACAATGGTGTGCTGCAGTAGAGAATAGGTATATTACAATGGTGTGCTGCAGTAGAGAATAGGTATATTACAATGGTGTGCTGCAGTAGAGAATAGGTATATTACAATGGTGTGCTGCAGTAGAGAATAGGTATATTACAATGGTGTGCTGCAGTAGAGAATAGGTATATTACAATGGTGTGCTGCAGTAGAGAATAGGTATATTACAATGGTGTGCTGCAGTAGAGAATAGGTATATTACAATGGTGTGCTGCAGTAGAGAATAGGTATATTACAATGGTGTGCTGCAGTAGAGAATAGGTATATTACAATGGTGTGCTGCAGTAGAGAATAGGTATATTACAATGGTGTGCTGCAGTAGAGAATAGGTATATTACAATGGTGTGCTGCAGTAGAGAATAGGTATATTACAATGGTGTGCTGCAGTAGAGAATAGGATATTACAATGGTGTGCTGCAGTAGAGAATAGGTATATTACAATGGTGTGCTGCAGTAGAGAATAGGTATATTACAATGGTGTGCTGCAGTAGAGAATAGGTATATTACAATGGTGTGCTGCAGTAGAGAATAGGTATATTACAATGGTGTGCTGCAGTAGAGAATAGGTATATTACAATGGTGTGCTGCAGTAGAGAATAGGTATATTACAATGGTGTGCTGCAGTAGAGAATAGGTATATTACAATGGTGTGCTGCAGTAAAGAATAGGTATATTACAATGGTGTGCTGCAGTAGAGAATAGTATATTACTATGGTGTGCTGCAGTAGAGAATAGGTATATTACAATGGTGTGCTGCAGTAGAGAATAGGTATATTACAATGGTGTGCTGCAGTAGATAATAGGTATATTACAATGGTTTGCTGCAGTAAAGAATAGGTATATTACAATGGTGTGCTGCAGTAGAGAATAGTATATTACTATGGTGTGCTGCAGTAGAGAATAGGTATATTACAATGGTGTACTGCAGTAGAGAATAGGTATATTACAATGGTGCGCTGCAGTAGAGAATAGGTATATTACAATGGTGTGCTGCAGTAGAGAATAGGTATATTACAATGGTGTGCTGCAGTAGAGAATAGGTATATTACAATGGTGTGCTGCAGTAGAGAATAGGTATATTACAATGGTGTGCTGCAGTAGAGAATAGGTATATTACAATGGTGTGCTGCAGTAGAGAATAGGTATATTACAATGGTGTGCTGCAGTAGAGAATAGGTATATTACAATGGTGTGCTGCAGTAGAGAATAGGTATATTACAATGGTGCGCTGCAGTAGAGAATAGGTATATTACAATGGTGTGCTGCAGTAGAGAATAGGTATATTACAATTGTGTGCTGCAGTAGAGAATAGGTATATTACAATGGTGTGCTACAGTAGAGAATAGGTATATTACAATGGTGTGTTGCAGTAGAGAATAGGTATATTACAATGGTGTGTTGCAGTAGAGAATAGGTATATTACAATGGTGTGTTGCAGTAGAGAATAGGTGTATTACAATGGTGTGCTGCAGTAGAAAACAAGTATATTACAATGGTGTGTTGCAGTAGAGAATAGGTGTATTACAATGGTGTGCTGCAGTAGAGAACAGGTATATTACAATGGTGTGCTGCAGTAGAGAATAGGTAGATTACAATGGTGTGCTGCTGTAGAGAATAGGTATATTACACTGGTGTGCTGCAGTAGAGAATAGGTAGATTACAATGGTGTACCGCGGTAGAGAGCAGGTAGATTACAATGGTGTGCTGCAGTAGAGAACAGGTATATTACAATGGTGTGCTGCAGTAGAGAATAGGTATATTACAATGGTGTGCTGCAGTAGAGAATAGGTATATTACAATGGTGTGCTGCAGTAGAGAATAGGTATATTACAATGTTGTGCTGCAGTAGAGAATAGGTATATTACAATGGTGCACTGCAGTAGAGAATAGGTAAATTACAATGGTGTGCTGCAGTAGAGAATAGGTATATTACAATGGTGCGCTGCAGTAGAGAATAGGTATATTACAATGGTGCGCTGCAATAGAGAATAGGTATAGTACAATGGTGCACTGCAGTAGAGAATAGGTATATTACAATGGTGCGCTGCAGTAGAGAATAGGTATATTACAATGGTGCGCTGCAGTAGAGAATAGGTATATTACAATGGTGCGCTGCAGTAGAGAAAAGGTATATTACAATGGTGTACTGCAGTAGAGAATAGGTATATTGCAATGGTGTGCTGCAGTAGAGAATAGGTATATTACAATGGTATGCTGCAGGTGTGCTGCAGTAGAGAATAGGAATATTACAATGGTGTGTTGCAGTAGAGAATAGGTATATTACAATGGTGTACTGCAGTAGAGAATAGGTATATTACAATGGTGTACTGCAGTAGAGAATAGGTATATTACAATGGTGTGCTGCAGTAAAGAATAGGTATATTACAATGGTGTGCTGCAGTAGGGAATAGGTATATTACAATGGTGTGCTGCAGTAGAGAATAGGTATATTACAATGGTGTACTGCAGTAGAGAATAGGTATATTACAATGGTGTGCTGCAGTAGAGAATAGGTATATTACAATGGTGTGCTGCAGTAGAGAATAGGTATATTACAATGGTGTGCTGCAGTAGATGCACATATTATTGTTTTAGAAGATATCAGATTATTAACAGATGAAGAAAACACAAAAAACTTTGGAATGGTGTGGTAATTTGGAAAATGGGGAAAATAACATGCTTGAACATATGTATATTATGTCAAGAAAGCATTAAAATATTAGATGTAACCATAGTGGAACTAGGCCAAACTATGGTACTAGATGTAAGATGGAAAATATGTGTATATCATTTTAGCTTTATATGCATATGTAACAAAAATAGAGAGAAAACTAAAAAGGCACACCATAAAACGCCAAACTGAAAAAAACGTAGGATCCAAACCAAAGACCACAATGAGGCACAATAAACTTAGTGCTTTCATCCAATTTAATAACATGAACTTCATCAGAAAACAAGAACAATCACCTGCCCCTCATATAAGTACTTAATTACAGGAAGTGATGTAACGAATGTTATAATTTGAATACTTACTATAAAAAACTACAACAAATTTAAAATGATAAATAATAAACTAATGATGAAAAAATATATATAAATTAATAATAAAAAAATGTATATATGTATATATGTACATGTACATCTGTATAAACATGCATGTGCCTATATTTATATATACACAAACGCATACATATGTGTATATATGTGTGTGTATATACCATGTGTGTACATCCATTGTGCAAATGAGTTTTTACGTGTAAATTCATATTATCTATACATAAGAAAACACTTTATGTTGATGACTTCATTCAACCCTGGGAATACATCAGCTCCAAACAGGAGCTGCCACAAAGCCTCCTTTTGTTCCAATTTATTGTTCGTGTCACCTATAAATGTTCCCTTCTCTACATAATCTAAAACAAAAAATTCAAATTTCTTGAAATCTGTACAGGAAAGTGCATGTCTAGCTAAAGAATTGTTTTTATCTTTTTTCTTTATAGCTACGACATGCTCATAAATCCTATGTTTTAAGACTCTTTTAGTTTTCCCAATGTAATAATTTTTGCATGTGGATCAGGTAGCTATGTACACTACATTCTCACTGTGACAATTGAAGTATTTGTTAGCCCAAAGGGTCTGTCCCAAATGTTCCATTGTGACAAAAGATGAATTACTGATAAACCTACATTGTTTGCAATCTTTACATGCAAGCGTGCCCTTTTTATTACTAACCATCCTGTCATTATGTTTGTCTAACCTGTTAGATGTTTTTAACATCTGCTTGATGTTTGTCACCTTCTTGTATGTGAACTTTGGTGATGGACCCAAAGATGTTATCAATTCCTTGTTCCCAAGGATAATTCTCCAATTCTTCTCTATGATTTCTTTGATGAACCATATTTTGTTCACTATTGGTAGAGGAAATGCGGTTTGAAATTCTTGTGTGTTCTTTTTTGTACTATTACTTAAAATTACTGGGGCACCCACCACTGTGTCATTAGAAATTAAAATTGATTTGGCTACCCCATCCCTTAAAATAGAAACCTTGTTTTCTATTGCCTCTAACCATCTTCTGTCGTAACCCCTTTGAATGAACAACTGTCTTAAAAAAGTAAGCTCATCCAAAAAAATGTTATCCTCAGAAGTTAACCTACTCAATCTGATCATCTGCCCCTTGATGACTCCCTTCTTCATGTGTACTGGGTGCAAACTGTCCTTATGCAGATATTGGTTAGCGAAACATGACTTTCTATAAATTTTACTGTTAAGTTTTCCGGTGTTATGGTCTATACTTAAAGCTAAATCCAAAAAATTAGTGTGCTTACCAAAACTACCTATCTTGAAAAATAAAAAGTCTGTAGTACCATTCAGATCTGTAACCATATCTGCAAATTCTGATTGTTCCCCCGACCATAGAAAAAACAAATCATCTATGTACCTGTAATAAAGTTCAACCTTGTTGTAACTAGGATGTGACTTCAAAAACTTGTGTTCCCAATTTGCCATAACTTTGTTTGCAAAAGCCGGTGCTACTCTTGCCCCCATAGCTACGCCTGACACCTGTTTATGCAATGTCTTATTAAAACTAAAAATGTTGTTGTCAAGCACCAATTCCATTAATGTACAAACAGTGTTTACTTTTTCACCAGAAAAATCAGT
Organism: Protopterus annectens; assembly: GCF_019279795.1. Lineage (NCBI taxonomy): Eukaryota > Metazoa > Chordata > Ceratodontiformes > Protopteridae > Protopterus > Protopterus annectens. The sequence continues at coordinate 1,133,939,477 of NC_056747.1, forward strand.
GTTGTGTGTAAGATATTCTCTCATGAAATCTAAACCTTCATCTTGATTGATGGTGGTGTATAGACTCCTGATATCAAGTGTACCAAAAAATATATCCTTATCTGGTATTTCAGTTTTACTTAAAATTTCTAATAAATGCCAGGAATCCCTTAGATAATGTTCAGACTTCTGTGCTATCAGATTGAGAACACTGTCTAACCATATGGAAATTTTTTCAGTTTTTGATTGTCTAGCAGAAACAATGGGTCTAAATGATGGATTCTTCTCATTATGTTGAATTTTAGGGATACCAAAGAAAGTGGCCATTTTTGGATGTTCCACTAATAAAAAGTCGTAATCCCTTTTATCAATTTCCCCTTGACAAAACATGTCAAACAACAAGGTGTCTACTCTCCTAAAACTACACCTTACAAAATCAAAAGAAACCTTTAAATATGTACTGGTGTCTTCTAATAACAAATTTAACGATTTTTCATAATCACAGGTGTTCATGATGACTATTTTTCCCCCCTTGTCAGCTTTCATAGTTCTAATGTCAGAATTTTTGGTTAACTGTTTCAAAGCACACAGTTCAACTTCAGATAAATTACTTTTGACATTACAACATCTAATCTCCCCAAATTCCTTCTCACAAATGTTCTGAAATACTTGTAAAGTGTTAACCAACGGAGGGTTGAACACACTTGGCTTACTAGGCATTAAAGTTGACTGTTCAACTGTACTATTGACATCATGCATGATGCATTTAAGGTTGAGCTTACGCAAAAAAAGTCTAAAGTCCACCATCAATTTACCAGTGTTCACCCGATTGGTGGGAATGAAGGAAAAACCTTTTCTTAGTACATTATTTGTTGCTGCAGAAAAACATGTACTACTCAAATTGACAATGTCAATAATGAAATTCTCACTTGGAAGTGGATTTACCACCTCCGTTTGTTCTTCCCCTTTGTCTTCCCTTTCTGCTGTGTTGAATTGTATCACTTGGTAGTCCGTTTCATGGACGGCCCCTGTTTCTGAAAAGGGCCACTGATCTGACCATTCGAATTGCCCACCACTTCAGCAAAACTAGTTCCCACTACAACTGTGTTGAATTTTGAAGTTGAATTGTGTGCTTTGAAACAGTTAACTAATAATTCTGACATTAGAACTATGAAAGCTGACAAGGGGGGGGGGGGGAATAGTCATCATGAACACCTGTGATTATGAAAAATCGTTAAATTTGTTATTAGAAGACACCAGTACATATTTAAAGGCTTCTTTTGATTTTGTAAGGTGTAGTTTTAGGAGAGTAGACACCTTGTTGTTTGACATGTTTTGTCAAGGGGAAATTGATAAAAGGGATTACGACTTTTTATTAGTGGAACATCCAAAAATGGCCACTTTCTTTGGTATCCCTAAAATTCAAAATAATGAGAAGAATCCATCGTTTAGACCCACTGTTTCTGCTAGACAATCAAAAACTGAAAATATTTCCATATGGTTAGACATTGTTCTCAGTCCGATAGCACAGAAGTCTGAACATTATCTAAGGGATTCCTGGCATTTATTAGAAATTTTAAGTAAAATTGAGATACCAGATAAGGATATATTTTTTGGTACACTTGATGTCAGGAGTCTATACACCTCCATCAATCAAGATGAAGGTTTAGATTTCATGAGAGAATATCTTACACACAACACTGATTTTTCTGGTGAAAAAGTGAACACTGTTTGTACATTAATGGAATTGGTGCTTGACAACAACATTTTTAGTTTTAATAAGACATTGTATAAACAGGTGTCAGGCATAGCTATGGGGGCAAGAGTAGCACCGGCTTTTGCAAACATAGTTATGGCAAATAGGGAACACAAGTTTTTGAAGTCACATCCTAGTTACAACAAGGTTGAACTTTATTACAGGTACATAGATGATTTGTTTTTTCTATGGTCGGGGGAACAATCGGAATTTGCAGATATGGTTACAGATCTGAATGGTACTACAGACTTTTTATTTTTCAAGATAGGTGGTTTTGGTAAGCACACTAATTTTTTGGATTTAGCTTTAAGTATAGACCATAACACCGGAAAATTTAACAGTAAAATTTATAGAAAGTCATGTTTCGCTAACCAATATCTGCATAAGGATAGTTTGCACCCAGTACACATGAAGAAGGGAGTCATCAAGGGGCAAATGATCAGATTGAGTAGGTTAACTTCTGAGGATAACATTTTTTTGGATGAGCTTACTTTTTTAAGACAGTTGTTCATTCAAAGGGGTTACGACAGAAGATGGTTAGAGGCAATAGAAAACAAGGTTTCTATTTTAAGGGATGGGGTAGCCAAACCAATTTTAATTTCTAATGACACAGTGGTGGGAGCCCCAGTAATTTTAAGTAATAGTACAAAAAAGAACACACAAGAATTTCAAACCGCATTTCCTCTACCGATAGTGAACGAAATATGGTTCATCAAAGAAATCATAGAGAAGAATTGGAGAATTATCCTTGGGAACAAGGAATTGATAACATCTTTGGGTCCATCACCAAAGTTCACATACAAGAAGGTGACAAACATCAAGCAGATGTTAGAAACATCTAACAGGTTAGACAAACATAATGACAGGATGGTTAGTAATAAAAAAGGCACGTTTGCATGTAAAGATTGCAAACAATGTAGGTTTATCAGTAATTCATCTTTTGTCACAATGGAACATTTGGGACAGACCCTTTGGGCTAACAAATACTTCAATTGTCACAGTGAGAATGTAGTGTACATAGCTACCTGCTCCACATGCAAAAATTATTACATTGGGAAAACTAAAAGAGTCTTAAAACGTAGGATTTATGAGCATGTCTTAGCTATAAAGAAAAAAGATAAAAACAATTCTTTAGCTAGACATGCACTTTCCTGTACAGATTTCAAGAAATTTGAATTTTTTGTTTTAGATTATGTAGAGAAGGGTTCATTTATAGGTGACACGAACAATAAATTGGAACAAAAGGAGGCTTTGTGGCAGCTCCTGTTTGGAGCTGATGTATTCCCAGGGTTGAATGAAGTCATCAACATAAAGTGTTTCTTATGTATAGATAATATGAATTTACACGTAAAAACTCATTTGCACAATGGATGCACACACATGGTATATACACACACATATATACACATATGTATGCATTTGTGTATATATAAATATAGGCACACGCATGTTTATACACATGTACATGTACATATATACATATATACATTTTTTAATTATTAATTTATATATATTTTTTCATCATTAGTTTATTATTTATCATTTTAAATTTTTTGTATTTTTTTATAGTAAGTATTCAAATTATAACATTCGTTACATCATTTCTTGTAATTAAGTATTTATATGAGGGGCAGGTGATTGTTCTTGTTTTCTGATGAAGTTCACGTCATTAAAGTGGATGAAAGCGCTAAGTTTATTGTGCTTCATTGTGGTCTTTGGTTTGGATCCTACGTTTTTTTCAAAAATAGAGAGAAATGATGCTTAAAAATATTCTTGAATATGTTTGTGTAAATATGGACATTATAGTGGTGAGTAATTTTAATTGTAATTTAAGAAAAGTAAGAGCAATTGTGGTGTTAAAATGGCTAAAGAAATTATGAGAAGTGGAAAGTTAAGTGTTTGGGAGAATAACCACTGGACCTATGAAAGGAATGAAATTAGGACAGAAATTTATTATTTTTTTAATATCTGATAGTTTAAAAGTTATAAAAAATGAATTAAGTATGCTAGATTTTCAGATCATGTGAGAATATTGGTTAAAGTACAGGGACATGAAGAATATATAATAACAGGAAAAGGAATAAAGAGGATTAATGAAAATGAATTAGATTTAGAAGAGAAAAAAGAACTTGTGGAATTATGGAAAAATCATATGACTATGAGGGAGTTTTATGAGAATTGGACTGTTTGGTGGCTTAAATTTAAAGAAAAATATAAAAAGGATTTTGGAATGTATAAGGAAGAAAAGAAGAAATGAAAAAGAGCGATATAAGATATTAAGTCAAGAAACATTTAGAGACTTATTAGAGAAGAAAAATTCCTTTTATGAAAAAGAAAGAAAAATATATATAAAATGAATCAAATTAAAATTAACAACTTGTTATATAAGTATTTCAAGGAAAGAAAGAAGAGGTAGCACCATATTTGAGTAAAATAATAAAAGAAGGAAAAATAAGATAATTAAAAATAAGGAAGGTAAACAAATAAGACAGCAAAAAGGAATATACAAAATAATTAAAGAATATGCATTGGAATTATTTGTTAAGAGAGAAGAAAACATAGAACAAATTTATAAAGGTGAAAAATTAAATAAGGAAGATCATGAGTATTTAGAACAAAAAATAACCAGAAAATAATTGAATGAAATTCTAAAAGATATTGACATGAATTCTGTAACAGGACTGGATGGAATTGAATATGGTATGTATAAAGAAATGAAAGACTGGCAAAAAATAAATTTTTATAGAAGTTATGAATGAATGGTTTGAAACTGGAATTAAAGACAAAGAGATATGTACAGGAGTTATAAAATTTATATATAAAAAGGAAATAAGGAGGAGATCAAAATTGAAGATCTATAACATAGAATAATACAGATTATACATTTTTATGAGAATAATAAAAAAGGTTGCAGAAAAAATGGATACAATATATAACCAAAATGTATTTGGAAGAAAAGGAAAAGGAAGTCAAGAGGTATTATGTATAATAAGAGAAATAAGTCATGATATCATAAATATAAATGAAGACGCAAAGGTTATGATAGGGGATATAAGTAAAGCTTATGATAATATTCAATATAAATCATTATGGGGAATTCTGCAGGCATATAATGTAAGTAAAAAATATTACAATTAATAAAATCTGTTTATAAAAGGAACTATGTGAAACTAAATGCAAATGGCTGGATTGGGGAATAAATAGAAATAGAATGTAGAAAAAAGCAGGGCTGCCCAGCTAGTAGTATAATTTTCTCATTAGTTATGAATGTAATAGTGAAGGATATTAATAAAATGTCAAGTAGTGGTGGACACAAAATGATGAAGAAAGTACAGTTGCTAATAATGTATAATTATGCGGATGATATTGTATTAATTGTTAAAAATAAAGTATGGATGGAAAAAGTAAATAAAAAATTAAGTATAAATTAAAAAATGTTTAAAAATGTTTAAGTATAAATAAGGAGAAAAGTAAAGGATTTGGTTTTGAAGGTATGATAGGAGGTATTGAGTTCAATGAAAAATATATAGCCATGTTCGGAATTATTTATTTTTATTTTTATTTAAATTTGTTTACCAGGAGTATCCACTGGGCTGAAAAGAACCTGTTTTCAGTGTAGGCCTGAGGAGAAAAGCTCCAAAAGACATACAAGTACAAACATTGAGTTAAATTACAAAAATTGAGTATAAAAAAACAAATAGCTACAACAAATCAAGTTTGCTTACAAATACTTTGAGGACGTTTAACAGTCCTAAATATTTCATGATATTGCTTAAAGTTAAGAACTGCGGTGGTGGTGCTGCGGTAGCATTGTTGCCTCACAGTTAGACGTTGCCCATTTGGTTCTCAGTTAGAGTGTCTTCTGTGTAGCGACATGCGTGATTGGGCATTTCTTCTTTGAAGGTTGTGCATTAGGCCCGGCAAGCCAGTACATAAAAAATCTACAGCCAATCATTAGAGGACTGGAGTTCCGCTGTTGTGACCCCTAACTGGGAAAAGCCAAAAGACACAAACAAACATTGCTTAAAGTTAAGAACAGAATAAGAGATGGATAACTGTATACAATATATTAGGCTGAGTGTAGTTAGCTAGAGAAGACAGGGAATGGCAGGGTAGAGGATAAGAAATAAAGTATAGAAGAGAATAGAGAGGAGAATATAAGAGTGATACAAGTGTGAAAGATAGATTTGGGATATAAGTGCGAGAGGACAGTTGGGGTGGTCATGTTATATTTGAAAGAAATGAATACAGACAACAGCAATGGGATAATGTACTCAAAGAAGTAAAGGATATGACTAATTTTTGGAAATCATATACATTTTCATATAGAATAAAAACACACTTGTTGAGCACCATGGTAATAGGAAAAACATGCTTATGTTGCTAACATCTATATTATTCTTATTCAGTATGAAAAGGAATTAATGAATATTATATTCTCTTTTATATGGGGCTCTAGATTGAATCCAGTCAAAAGAGGGATTCTGTATATGAAAGAAGAGCAAGGAGGTTTGGGTTTAATAAGCCCAATAGTACATGCAGCATCTTTAATTTTATATAAGTTGTTAAAAGGAATTATGAAGGAAAATAAAAACTTGATAGAAATGATACTATATTATAAATACAAAGAACTGTGGGAAGAAACGGCAGTTAACAAATGAAGTAAAAGCATTGTGAATTAAGAGATGAAAGAGTACCAAAACAAAATTGTGTTATGGAAAATAAAAAAGAATATATGTAAGAAAAATAGAAAGGAATGGTACTTGAGTATTATGAAAGAATTTTATTGTATTGATCCATGGAAAATTTTAGAAATAGATAAGAAAAAAGCCATAATGATGAGACTAAATAATAATAACTATAAAAAGATTAACAAATGTAATGATTTTTTAATGGAAATTGTCTATTAGAAGATTGCCAGTTAAGGCAAATATGCCATACAAAACAAAGCAAGATAGAATATGTAATACATGTGGAGAGTTTGAGACTACTGAACATGTGTTTTTGAAATGTGAAAGAGTTAATAATTTGTGGAAAGAAATATGTAAAGATATGTAAAGATAATAGGGTGAAAAGTTTGTGAAAATTTAAAAAAATAAACATGGAGATCATAGAATTTGGTTATCATGGTGCACGTAAACAGGAAGAAGTGAAGAAAATTGAAAGAGTAATATTTTATGCTTCATGGACTATATGGAACGAGAGACTAAATGAAATTAAATACAATAGAAAATGGACTTTGATAAAGATTTTGAAAAAATAATGTTTTGGTTGTGGATAAAAGAGTGGGGGGATGCGTAAATTGAAGTTTATAATGTATGGAGATTTGTAAATAAAAGTAAATAATGTAAATATGTGACCACAAACTTTGACTAAAAGGATGATCCACTTAGGCAAACGCTTTTCCACTCGCTTTATTAAAATAAAAGTTAAACGTTAACAAATTTAAATAACGCTTTTCGTCCAAATCAATGGTTGGACTTCTTCAGACAAACTGACAACCAGTTGTCAGTTTGTCTGAAGAAGTCCAACCATTGATTTGGATGAAAAGCGTTATTTAAATTTGTTAACGTTTAACTTTTATTTTAATAAAGCGAGTAGAAAAGCGTTTGCCTAAGCGGATCATCCTTTTTGTCAATCTAAATATGTAAACATGTAAATAATATGTAATGTATATATCATTAAAAAACCCTACTTGAAACCCTGGAGGTATTGAGAGAGCATGCATGTCTTGTTCTTAGTGCAGTGGCAGCTGGGACGACAGAGTGTGATGTGGAGAGAATGGTGGAAGGCACCAAGGCAAATACCAGTGCTGTGGATAGTGCCAGTAAAATTATGGAGAATTTAGAGATTATTTTTCAGCAAAACTTGTTTGCTGGAGATAAAAAAGAGGATTTGATTAGTGAGTCTTTTGTTATTATAACCCTCTAGTTGAGGTGGGGGAATTGTTAGATGATATATTAAAAGAAATGTTGATGCAGAGCAAGCCAAAAAATTAAGGAGATAAAGAAGAACAAGAACTGGATAGGTATGAACTTAATGGATCCTTTTGGTGTAAAAGCTCAAGAGTTAAGAGCTTTTATTCTTATGAATAAAAATACATTTTAAGACATTATATTTGAGACTATGCAATGGAAAATTTCCTTGGGGAATATGAAAAAAGACAGTAATCCCTGGAACCTATATATGTAATAAAAGCATTTAACAGGGAAATGAAAAAGAAGATTCATGTACAATTTTGAACGGAAGTATAGAGACTTAAAATGGACATTTGAAATGTTTATGCAAAGAAGTATTAGACATTGCAAAAGTTTATGATAAAAGGGCCATATGGACTGGTGGATGGGAATGTAATATTGTGTTAAAAATAAAAAATGATAAAATTATGCATATTCCAAGTATGATAAATGTTGAAGGAAATAAGGGTGTGGTAAAATATGGGGGACAAGCCAAAATATCTTTCTTTTGTGGAAAAAAAAAAAAGGAATTTGATAAATAACCATCACAAAAAGAAATGTTACATTTGTGGAAAACTAGGTCATGGCACAAAAAATATGAATTGAAATGTTATAAATGTAACAATATTGAGTTTTTATGGATGGATTATAAGACTGAAAATAATGAAAGTGAAGGGAAAAGAGAAGGAAAAACAACAAAGACAAGAAGCATTAGAAATGGTGGCAACAGAAGAAATGTTAGCTAAAAAAGATAATGAAAGAACGAATGGAGGAAAGATCTGAAATTAATGATGAGGAAGATATAAATTGGGAATTAATAAAAGGGAAAAAGGAATTCAATTGGCAAAAGGGTAAAAGATGGGAAAAGAAAATTTAAAGGAATGGGCATAATAGAAAAAAGAAAGGAATGGATGAGAAATAAAATATAATCATAATCTCTAGAAAGGTAAGGAAAAAGAAAAGTAACAACTTTAGAATATTTTCTGTAACTGTACTAGAAGATTTTTTTATCAAGAGAAGATAGATTACAAACAGAAAGATTATGGGGGAAAGATAATTTAGAATTTGGGAAATTATTGGTTATCCGGAATATGTATATTTTGTAGAAATGCAGTAAAATTATTAGATGTAACTTTAGTAAGAATGTGAAGATTAACTATTGTAGATTTATAATGGAAAGAAGTTATACAGAATAATAACATTATATACTTATGTTACTTGCAAGGAAAGAGAAAGTTTATTTAATCAGATTCTAGATTACATAGTGGTAAATATGAATATTATATTTACAGGACTGTTTAATTGTGACTTAAGAGATAAACATAAAAAGAAAGGAAAAATATTAGAAACATATTAGAATTTATGGGCTATAGCAAATGAATACTCTGTGATGGAAATTGATGGACTTCTAGAAGGGGTACCTACAGAATTGAAATGGATTATTTTATAATATCAGAAGGACTAATCATAACGGAAGTAGCAGCAAGTGGATCACTTTTTTGGATTATTTAGCAATGTTGATAGAGATAAAGAAAAATAAGGAATATATTAAAAAAAGAGGCAAAAGAATGAAAAGGTTAAATGAGAAACTATGGGATAAAGAAGGAAAAAAGATTAATAATGCAGTTATGGAGAGATCATACTACAATGAAAACATTTAGATAAACAATACACATTGGTTTGGTCTGAATGGTGGATACATTTTAATATCAAATACAAAAAATGTTATTTACATTGTCTATATGATGTAAGAAAAGTAGATAAAGAAAAGTATAAAAGAATGTATAAAGATGCATTGGAATATTTATACAATGATGACAGAGAATATTTTTATAAAGAGAAAGAATCATATAAAAATCAAGAGAAGATTAAAGAGTTATTATTCTAACAAAATGTTTTTACAAGGAAAAAAGAAAATGTTTCTACATATTTAAGTAAACTAGTAAAGGAAGATAATGGAATGAGGGAAATGAAAAATACAAAAGGAGAACTAGAAAGAACTCAAGAACACATTATGAATATCGCTGTAGAATATGTACAAGAGATGTTTAAAGAAGAAAAGAAGAAATTAAAAATAGAGGAAATTAAATGTTTTCAGAACAAGAAAATACAGAATTTGAAAAGGAGATTTCTTTATATGAGTTAGATAAAGTATTAGGACAAGTGAATATAGATTTCTCTGCAGGGTCAAATGGAATAGGGTATGAAAGGTATTCAAACATAACAGAATGGCAAAAAGAATATTTTTAAAGATTTTTAATGAATGTCTAAATAAAGATTTTATATATAAAGAATTATGCAGTGGGATATCCAAATTTAGCTAGAAGAAAAAAATATAATGAAAAACTGGAGACAGATAGTACTGAACAACAATGATTATACAAGTGTTATGAAAATATTACAGAAGAGGTTTGAAACAAAGATAAAAAGTATTATAGAACACAATATGTGTAGTACAAAAGGAAAAGGATTTCAAGAATTTTTAATACTACTAAGAGAGATTGTGGATGATATTATAAATAGAGGAGAAGAAATTTATTATAGATGGTCTTGATGAGGCATTTGACACAATAGGACATGGACTCTTATGGGCAACAATGAAAGAATACAATATAAGTGAGAAACTCAGGAAGCTATGAATGTCTGCTTATAGAAATAGTAAAATAATTTTTTGGTAAATTGTTTACTAAATAAAGAGGTACACATGAGGAGGTGTGTGAAAAAGGGATGTCCAATGAGTTGTATACTTTTTTTCTTTAACTATGAATGCAATTGCATGGGAAATAAATTATAAAATGAAGGAATCAGTGTGTGTAACACCTGAATGCTTAAAAATTCCAGTCTTGTTAACTTATGCAGATGCTATAATAGTAATTGCAAAAATATGACATGGATAAAATAAGTAATATGGTATTTAAATGAATGTTTAGAAGCAACAGGGCTGACTTTATGTAAAGAAAAAAAGTAAAGGGTTGGGAGATATAGCTAAGATGGGGGAATACAATTTACAATGAAAGAACTTTCTGTCTTAAGTCTAAAATCTGGTAATGAAATTGTAAGTAGGATACAATGGGAAACGATAATAGAAGAGTTAAAATGAATCTGCCCTTTGTGGAAAACATATAGATTATTATTTAGAAAAAAGGGTTATTTGATAAATTTGGTTTTAATGGAAAAATAGCATATTTAGCAAGTGTATTTGTGTTACTAATGATACTGGAAAAAAATTACTATAGTCAATTTTTTCATTCATATGGGGTTCTACACTGAATACAGTAAAAGGAGGAATTTTGTATGTAAAGAATGAAGAAGGAAGATTAGGGTTAATTAACCCAGTAGTATATGTTGCATCTGTAAATGTATATAAAGTGTTAAAAGTGGATAAATGCAAAAGTAGAAAGCTTAGTTGTAAGGATATTCAAGGATATTTAAATATAAGCATGAAAAAATCGGGATGCGATAAAAAGAAGTAAAACAGATAAAGAATATAAAAATGACAAAATGAAATGTTATCAAAAACATATTCATGTGGAAAATAAAAATTGATAAAATAGAAAAGGAGAGAAAACTATGGTACAAATATATAATTATACAATATTATTTTGTATACCATGGGAAAAATTATCAGAACAAAAAAATTAAAACTATAAAAGTAAGAAATAAATGGTGTAATAAAAAAGTAGAATGGCAACATTTTTTGTGGAGACTAGTAATTGATAAATTACCAGTGAAAGTGAATATGCCATATAAAAATAAGAATGACAGAATATGTTTATATTGTGGTGAAGAGAAAACTACTAAACATATGTTTCTGAAATGGAAAAAGGTGATACAAGTATGGGAAATGTATAAAGACAATTTTTTGAATATTGAAAAAGTGGATAAGAGAAAGATGGACATGATTAAATACAGGTATAGAAATAGAAGTAAAATGTTAAAATAATTGATAAAGTTTTATGTTATATGAGTTATATGGAATGAAAGGATAAATGAAATTATGTTTAATAGAAAATGGATTTTGGCAGTAATATTGAATAAAACTAGATGGTGGCTATGGAAAAGGAGTGGGGTCTAATAAGGATAGAAATTTGATATAAAATATATGAATGTGTAAAAAAATAAAAGAAGGCTATGGAAAATAGTTTTTGTAAACTTGGAAATATTATGTAAATAGTTTGCAAATATGGAAATAATCTGTAAATACTGTTTTCTTTATATAAATAAAGGACTCTTACTCTTTCCAATAGGTGCCATCGAATCTTTTACAACTACCTGAGGTACCACCAATTCATGCAGATAGGGCCTCAGTTTAACATTTCATCTGAAGGATGAGTTCAGCTCCTGCCTTATGCTTCACTGCAGTGTCAGCAATCAGTCTACTTGGTATGGGAATAGAACTCACAGCCTTTTGCAACAAGGGAGAGTGTGCCACCTGTTGTGCTACTGACACTGCAATTGCAAGAATCAAAACCCTTTCCAGTCATGTACATTTGAGGTTGATATAACTGATCAAATTAGGAAGGAGCAATGATAATGACTGAGAAACTTGAACTCAATTAAGTAATGTTTGCATTTTCTGCCTCCCATGTGAATGTTAAATATTTTTCTGAATTTGCATAGACTAATACCTTTTCATATTTGTAATGGTAATTAATTCCTAAGATTTGTGAGGTACTGAGTTATAAACCTATCACCTATCCTGTTGATAACATCTGTTATTAATAGTAGATCACTTAACCTTGTGTTAATGCTAGGGGGTTGTATTTTAAATACAGAGATTCTAAGAGAACTGCATCTCATAAAGCATTAAACATTAATCACATATCTCTCCTTAATAGTGAATACAAAATTGAAAACAGGGAATGGCTTTAGTCAGCTTTTGTTACTTAATCTTCTGATATAATTTGTTTATTTTTTTATAGTATCATTGCACACTCTCTAACTAGGTCAAGTGTGCTGTCAAAATAAAAGATAAAAAAGTGCACTGTACTTTATTACATACATACATACATAGCAATATTTCAGGCTTGGGCAATAATGCCCTTCAAGCCTGCCAATATATCAGAACAATTATTCCCATAAGTTGTGACCAAGGTGTTTTTAAAAATATCTAAACTAGTGCTTGCTTTAATTTAATTTAGTTGCCTCGTCTCAGTGCTTCTCTCGTTCGTATATAACCTTTTTTTTAATTTTCTCCAAGTCTTTTGGGTTTCTAATATCATGATGGGAATGGAAGCAATAGAGGGTGCCTAATGATTCTCTCTTACTCTTTTATAACCCCAAACATTCACAGAGGTAGCTGTCTCTAAATGCCCTATATAACCAAATAAGTTCTTCTCTTAAATATCTAGATGGAACACTAAACTCTCCTCTTAAATATCTAAATTGAACACTATACAAGTTCAGATATTTTAATATTTCATATTAACTTCAATTTTCACATATATGGTTGCCCTTGGTATATTTTCCACCATTATTCTTTCCAATTTACTCATGTTAGTTTTCTTATAAAATTTCCATATTAGTATTCTATTCTGTAGATTTGGTCTGATATAACTTACAAACAATGATTTCATAATTTCTGATTTCTTGGACCAGAAACCTTATATAGGGTAATTAACATCTCCATCAACCTGTTTGCAATGTCTGTCAGGGTCAGATATATCCCAAACCAGCAGGCAATGGGCTGCTGAAGTTGTACCACGGTTGACCCTCAGCTCAGCCTGGCTGGGATGAATGGGGATGAGTAACTGTAGCTGGCTTGCTCCTCCTCGGAGGAAGGAAACCAGATGAAGTAACAGTAAGGGCACGCCAAGTGAAGGACAAGTGCCTTCAATCTGCCAATCAGCATGTTGCAATGTAGCTGGGATTTGGTATGTGCCTGTCAGCACAAATGCACCTGTCAGGCTTGGCAATGGCTTAGATTCTTGCCAATAAAGGTATTCATAACTCTTGTCTTATCTGGTATGTTTTCATTTTCTTTTTTAATTTTGCATGTCATTCTCACTAGGGTTAATATATAATATTATCAGCCATGAGACAGATAAAGCCAAGCTAATACCAAATAGGACAGGTTAATTCAAGCACTAAATGGGAAATTTGGCTAGACCTAAAATGACCTGCAAGGGCAGCTAGCCTATAATTGCCTATGAACCTATGAATTGTCAGCTTCCATCCTACCAAATGGTATCATATTTGTTTACATTATGTGGCATGATGTAGGGCTAGTCAGCATCTCTGCCTCACAGCTTTTAGTCATGTGGTTCAGTTCTTGTCTGTTATGCAAGTTATATGGACTCTAATATATCCTCCCTGTGTGTGTGTGTTTTTTAACAGATGCTCATGCCAGATCTCAAAGAAATATATATGTGAATTGGCAGTCCTCAAAATCAGCCATAAGCATGTATGCTATGAGTGAGTGAAAATATGTATCTCCGTGCATCCTGCAATGGAATGGTACCTTGTCCAGAATTACTTTCTTTGCCTTGTGATTATTTTACACCTGGAGAGGTCGAGGAACCCCTGTGATCCTGAAATGGGATTAAGGAGATAATCTGACAATGAATGAAATTTAAGTTGTTGGTAGTGTGCCATTAGTTTAGTTTTGGTAGGTATTATTATACCATGACTGATTCAGTCTGTGATGTCAAGCTACATCTTATTTGCAGTCATCTGTGTATTAAGTTATCTCTGCATGATCCACATGCATTATGCCACCCCAAGGATGCACAGCAATTAAAGCCATACTCTGTCCCTGCAGTGGACCACTTCTCATCTCAGTCTTTGCGTAATTTGCCTACTGGTTTTGCTTGCTAATTCATTCCACACTGCTCTGATATTCTGTTTTTGTATTTTCAGTTGTACAAACATATTTATAATACCATTCTGAGGAATGGTACTAAATGCCTTTACTATGTGCAAACACACAATATGAACTGGCAATTTTTGATATGGAGGTAGAAAGGATTTAAAGAATGCATAACCTTTAGGAAGCATTACCTAATAATCATGTTTTAATTTATCAAGTAGCTAATTATTCTTTAGATCCACCTTTGTGGCTGGGGACTATGATGGCCTGTTTCTGAATATTAGGACTACTTTCATTTAAATATATTTATTGAACAATAATTGCAGTGGTTTTATTATCTTTCTTTGAAGTTGTCTATAACCACCCCAGAATGTTAAATGGTTCCACTGAACTCTGAAGATTTTATAAGTCTATCAGCAATGCCTTTGCTAGTAATTATAGGAGACTCATTATTCTGTTGTTTATTTACATGGACCACATCCAGCTATTTTTAAAAATCCTTTTTACAGTGAGGATCGTGGTGGTAGGAAACTATGTAGTATTGACCTGACTTCCCTATTCTCAGCAACAATCCCCAGCTCATCCTATCCTATGTAATCCACAGGGATTTCCCGGAAGTTGAGATATATAATCCTTCTGTCAAGATCTGAATCTGCCCAGGGTGTCCCTCTAGTGAGCTATGTCTGGTACAGCTTCCATGGGGGCACCCAAGGGCCATTTTTGCTAGGCACCCTGACCACCTTAAAGTATTCTTTTAAACCCAAAGCAACAGCAGTTCTACTTCAGGACCTTCTTGGATTGCTAATATTATGGGACATAAGCCCAGTTACTCTATGAAAGAATCACATTTCTGTAGCCTGTATCCATGATTTCATCCATTTCAGTTACTACCCAAAGCTTGTGACTATAAGTGAGGATTGGGACATAGTCTGACTGATAAAGTGAAACCTTCATCCTATGAGTCAGTTCTTGCTTCACAACACAGTTGTGTACAACACCTGCAAGATTATCACCAGATTGCACCTATTCACTGATCTATCTCCTCTCCTCTCCTTTGCTCCTCAGCAAGACCTCAAGATATTTAAAATCCTCCTACACTTGAAGTATCTGATCCTTCCACTCATCCATGGAAAAGAATCATGACCTCTAACTTGGAGGTCCTGACTTTCATACTAGTCAACACACATCAGCAAAACACTGCAGTGCATGTTGGACATGAATAATATTCAGAAACAGGCCATAATAGTCCCCATCCATAAAGTTGGAACTAAAGAATAATTAGCTACCTGATAAATTAAAACATGATTATGAGGTTATGGTTCCTAAAATTCATTGCATTCTTTAAATCATTTCTACCTCCTTATCATGAATTGCCATTTCAGTTTGTTTATTTGCACCTAGTGAATGCATTCAGTACCCTTTCACCGGATGGTGTTACAGAGTTTGTACAACTGAAAATACAAAATCCTTCCGCTTTTGTACTTTTGGTGAGGATACCTCTCGCTGCGTGTCAAGTAGAGATTCTCTGGTGCCTCCTGTATGAACTACGGGTTATTATCTCTCTCTGCAGAACTTAGTCCTCCTTGCATGGCTTCATCACATTAATGTGAGAATTTTGCTCTTTGTCTTTCCTAGCTGTCTAACCCTATAGTTAACTGAATTAATTCTTTCTGTCACCTCAGATGGACCCTGCCATTTAGCCAGAGATTTGTTTTCCAAGAAGAACACCAGTACTATTTTCTGGTTTCTTGGGCTTAATTCTCTAAGCTTAATTCTCCTTCAGTGAGCATGCTGAAATGCTAACAGCCAAGGATATTTTTACATTACTAGATTATCATATCAAGGAGCTCCAATGATTCAGAAATCAATGTCTTACAAGTGTTCAAAATGCAATTTCATTGCCACATAAAAACTATAAAAAACAATGGCTATAACTAAAAACATGAAGACATTCTTTCTCCTACGTATCTCTGAAACATCCTTATTTTTTCTTGTGATACCTTTTCTTGCATCTTCACATGCCATCCCAGTCTTTACCTTTTCTTATCTGTTCCCTCTTTAGAGATCTCTACAAAGATCTTTGTAATCCTTATAGTGTTTAGGAAGGTGTTTTAATATAATGCATTTAGATGAGAACCACGTCATCACAATCTGTTTGTGACAAAGTGCAACAAAAAAAGTGTATAACAACAATTGCACCATTTTCTCTGGGGGATACTATCCTTAACACTCATCTTGCAGGGCAGAGTCCCCCTGAACCCCCCAACGTTATAAATCAGACTTTACAATAGTTTCACCTTAAGGAGAATTATTCAGAGAAATGGAGGTTCACTTATGCTACAGTCTAAGTGGGCAGTGAGGAAATTGTCTGTGTAGGCTGTCCACTGTAATTCTAAAGACTGTAATTGTGACCCTCATAATTAAAAAGAATATGGGGGAGTATACATTATCTAGAAGTGTGCAGTACTTTGAAGTAGTCACTCTCCTCTGCACTACAAATGATTTAAAAGTACAACGAGTTTAGTTATTCACTGGAAATGAACATTCATTTTTCACAGCTGCAGTACTTGCAATATAGAATTTCACAGCACTGATAAGGAAATATACCTAAGTGAATACTAGGTTAACTGCCCTAAAGGACCATTTTAAGCCTAGCCAATAAGCTGTGGTCAGAATCCAATGCTGTACTATGGATTTATGGGGTGACCACCTTAACCATTATGTAAACCCTTTTTCTTGTTGTCTTTCACACTAACTTTGCTACTGTTAGAGTTACTTGGGATTTAACTTTTAAATCTGGAAGCACATTAGCTTGAATCACAAAATAAACTCAGAATAAAATTTCTGGAATAGATAATCCTGAAAGCTACAATCCTAAAATATGGTATCCTGACAAATTCTAATCAGCTTATTTTTAATTAATTATTTAATTAATAATTATTTATTTTTGCACCCCATTTGTTTATCCTTCAGATGAACATCAGCTGCTTGCCTGCACTATTTTTCTTTTACTTTCACCAGTACTGTCCGCCGAGTCTGAGGACCTCACCAGTGACGGGTTGGGAAGGGGAAATGAAGTGAAGCAGCTGGCAGTTCACACATGTTGTCCTACATGCCAGGGGATTCTTATGCCATAAATGGGTGGAGCTACTGACATCATGTGCATTACTGCTTATAAAATCGTTAAACCCACTTCAGCTTCTTTGCAGAAATATTAATGTCGACCTGCTGTTTAATACAATGCCAACTCCATTACTAGGGATGTGTCACATTGCAGTGAAAAGACTCTTACCACCCACTAGAATAGACAAGCCAGCCACCCTGCTCCGTCTCTCCACCCTGCACCTCCAGCATCAGTTATTAACCGAACTTCAGTCAGCTGCACCATAGTAAAGTCATCAGCTTATTTTAATTACATGACAAAAGGTAATTAACACTCAGAATCATGCATTCTGATTGGTCAGAGCAATCATCCTACCCAAAATAAATCTAGTACAACACATACAAAAAATTCTGTCTGCAAACAAAGGTAATGTCAGGAAAATCATTGTGACTATAACTATAGCTGTCTAAAGAAATTGCAGTGTATTTTCTTAGTGCTGATAAGCAGAGAACTGAAACAAAACAAAACATCTTAAATATAATCTCCTGCTGTCCTGTACACCAGGATATTACTAATCAGTGCAGAATAATATATTACAAAAATAGTCAAAAGCACTCATGGGATGCCATGAGGAAGTAAAAAAAACAGCTGTAGGTATGAACAGTCCTGACTCCCTTGCTACCTGTACATACCTGCATGCACAGTACATCACTCAGGTGTCCCCTTATACAAAGAAGTAGGTAGAATAAAGACTGCCCATGCAATGACATTTTTTTAAAGAAAAAGGTTAGAACATTTCACAAAAATATTGTAATTGTGTAATAGGAGTAACTCATGTCTGACTGTGGGTAATGTGGGATTTACCCATAGCTAGCTTTGTTTGACTACTTGGGCTTCACCTTTTTTGATCACATCACATCAGCTATGGACATACCTCTCAAACTTTTACAGCAAGAAATCTGGACAAAGGCTCAAATAATGGGGGGGGGGGGGCAAAGGCCCAAAATTAGGGGCACATTTTAAATATTACTCTTACAAACTTAGACAGCTGACAGAGAATTTTCTGAAGGATATGAAGTCTGAAACTCAAATGTGTGCCATTATTTTTTACTTCAGTCCTCAATACTTTATCAGTGATTTGCCAGAATACCACTATTTTATGAGAAATAGACCAAAATATTAGGCAAAAATCTGAACATTCTGTGAAAATCGGAACAGTTGAGAGATATGACTAAGGATAAATCTTGTATTATCCGCAGAAAGATGTGAGCTATTACTGAAAAATAGAAATTCACATATTATATTTACACAAGGAGCAACTCCCTGCATCATGGTACTATCCCCCATTTAATATATTCTAACTCTGTGGTCTCCACTGTGGCATTCTCTGTTGAGTGACATTTCTTATTTTGTTTTGCCATGGTTTGTTGAAGCTATACTAATTTCTGTGGAGTGAGTTGGCGGTGTTTCTTACTATAGTGTGACCATGGAAATGTATATAACTTAGAGGGTGTGGGGTCAAAGTCTCCCACATGGTGTGAGGCTGGGAGCAACAGGCATTGCCCACTGAAAATAAAATCCTGTTTTTATGCTTGAGTTATGCTTCATGATAATGAAAAATCAATGAAGCATGACCCATTTTTACATGAGCCCCTGTTACTCAGAGATTCCAGCTGCTGTTAAGGGAAATGCCATAGATAATCAACTTATCATCTCTACTTATACCCTAGCAATTGCTGAAAAAGCTTTAACCAAACTTGCTACAACACACTGAAATAAAATTCAACTGGAAAATGGAAATATTTCTCTGTCTGAATTATGTATGAAAAACAAATGCCACAAAAAATTCTCTGTGCCAGTGTTTCATAATACTGGATAAATACAGATCTGTTACATCCACAAATCCTTTTATTCCTGCAGATACTAATGTCAAACAGAGTTGTGTGAAAGACATTTTCATGTTCCTTGATTCTCACTTGCACATAATAGTACTTCCGTCTAGGCTCAATGCTGACATCTATATTTCTTATTTCTTTGATTTATGCACATGTTTAGCAGGTATTACAGGTTCATAGGTCACAGAAGGTTACTAGGCTAATGGCCCTAGAGCCCTTAGAAGCCTAGCCATATTTATTCCAAGTTGTCCCAATTGTCAGTGAAGTTCACAGAGGTAAGGGTCTATGGTAGTTAATGCCAACTTGCTCTGTCCAGGAGGGACATGGGTGCCACTCCAGGAGTGAATTTGTGGTCACCCATCCATTGATCAAGGTTGCATTTGAAGAAGGTAAGGGAGGGGGTCTGTTTCATATGAATTGGAAGCCTGTTTCAGAGAAGTGGCAGTCTCTGGGAGATGTATTTATCTCTTCGGCATGCCAGAGTCTAGCTTAAGATCTCTGGAGTGAGTGACCTTTGTGCAGTTTGATTTATGAATGTGTAGAATTTTCATCAGGGCCGGATTAGAGACTGCCCTGTAAGCCAGGCACAGGTCGCCCCATAGCAACCTGTAGGAGACAGAATGCAGTGTCAGGGCTTTCTTACTGTGCTACCTGAAGCTCAATAGTTTATAATTACTGTACTTGTATTATATGTACAGCTTTGCTTTGTTTTGCATATGTTACACAAGTTTGCTTTGTATATGTTATTTTGCATCTGTACTATTTGCAGTTATGTTTATAAATGATGTATTCTAAGCAATTATGTCTTGGGCTGTGTCTGAAAAGGGTCCTCAGATTGTTTACCTCCCTGGGTAACAAATGTAAAAAAATTAAATAAATAAATAAGAGTATACATAATATAGTCCTGAAAATATGCATACATTTATTGGAAGGCTAGTTAGCAGTTTTACCACTTCAGGAAATATGAATTACAATTGCATGGACTAATCTGACGTCTCATACAGACTACTACAGAAGGGTGAATAATGGATTAAAGAAGGAGAGATGGAGAGGAAATAATGGATTAAAGAAGGAGAGATGGAGAGGAAAATACTTAAAGGGGGTTAGAACTGACAGGGGCAGGTGTAGAACCATTTATATGAGGTGAAAACTGAGGTGGGACTAAAGGAAATGTCGACAGGCTAAAGTTGTCTGTTATAGTTGCTCCCTTGCTAGTAGCTTGCGACACACTTGCTTGCTGCTATGTGCTTGAAAATTACTAGTCAGATCTCCCATTTCTATGTAGCCTCCTCAGCACCTGACCTTATAAAACTACATAGCCCTTCTAGAATGTAACCGCTAACCCTAAAACTACTACCCAGTTTCCAAACCAGCTCCTTGCTCCCTTATCCTCCCTTAACATAAAATCCCCAATTGCTTCTTAAATCTAAAATTCCATCTCCCCTTCCTAAACCTAAATTCCTCAGTTACTCCATAACCCTAAACCTTCTCCTCCTGCTACCTAAATCTAAAATTCCCTTCCTGCTTCCTAATATTAAAATAACCTTCCCTCACAAAAAGCCTAACCCCCCCCCCTCCTGCTCCCTCCTCATGGCTTGTTTGAGCACAAGCAGAATCATGACTGAGCTACAAGGATCTTGAGTCTCTGAGTTCCAGATAGTAGTTTCCTAATACTTGGGACTCAAGCGCTGTAGTGTTCCCCAAGTGAGGAACAGGGAGCTTGCAAATATCTGGAATAAGAATGGTCCCTACTTAGAGACAAGCATAGAAAATCATCTTTCTGAGAAAGATAAAGAAACATGTGGAGCGTCTTTGTTAATAAGGTGCAACCTGGAAGAGCTGATCAAGGTGGTGGGTAGGTCTGAGAGATAGTGGGTTTGAAGGCAATAGTTGGGGGGAAAAGTATATTTTTAATCATTAATAAATTGTAGAGGCAAAAAGGAAGGTAGTTTATTTAGTAATGGTATGAGAACTAGTTATTTAGAGGAGCAGACCATGATAGCTGTGTAAGTCTGAAAGGATGACTAACTTACAGATTTTGTTTTGGGGGGAGTTTTGCAAGACTAGTGTTGGATGAGTTACTAAAGATGTTTGGGGGGAGAGCATATTCAGTTATAGGCACAGGGATGGATTTGGCAATAGAAACCTAGACATCAGGAGTGTCTTATCCACTTACAGTAGCATTATAGCACAGAAAGAACTTTAAAGACAGTGAACTCAATATTTTGTGAAATGTAAGAATAGGGTAGAGAAGCACATCAGGGAACTTCTTCTGTTATATGGTTAATTCACCCTCTTGTGAAAACTGTTTTCAATGCACATGAACCTGAAGCAATGGAATTTTATGCAGTGATATATTGCATTTGTTGATCTGAGTGACAACAAAATTTACTTTGACTTTGTAAGACTTAACAGGTATGATGCATTTTTCCTGGAGCTCAGACATTTGACTACCAGTGAAGATTTGAGAGGTTTTGAATAGCATATATTGTGTTTTCCAGAGTTTTATATTAGTCCATTATTCCAGATAAAAGGAAACCGCTCCAGTGCTAAAAAGACGCCAGTCACAAAAACAGAGAATGAAGGTATAAACAAAAACGGAAGTCTCACCACGGACAAAGTACACATCCAAAAATCCGTTGTAAAATAGTAGAACAAAATCTTTATTTCATAAAAACATGGAGATGAGCCCTTTCGCGTAGTATAATCTACGCTTCATCAGTCCATTATTATTACTTTTGTAGTAAATACTCCGTGGCTTTTAAAGTTATTTTGAAATGAGCTACATACAGTTTTATCCATTCTTAAGGAGACAAGAACATCTGCATGTAGAATGACTCAGAGAAGGGAGATCAGATAGAGAAAGTTATTTGCAAAAAATGGAGAAAATATGTGGCTAGGTATGGAGCTCTGGGTGACTCTAGTCTTGGGAAGGATGGTATCTGAGTAGGAGCATCTCGAGAGTACAGACGTAGATAGATTCGTTAATTAGCCTTGCAACCAATTAAGGATGGGAACAGCGAAACCAAGATGGGGGAGTTCAAACAAGATTGAAATGTGGTCAGCTAGATAAAAGGCACACCTTAAGTCTACAAACACTCTATCTGTCAATTTAGCTTTTGCTTCTGTTAGAGAATATGAGGTTTCTACTTTATAACACTGAAACCTGATTGATCAGATTGCACTTCCTCACTTTTAAATCCTCAAAAGCTGTTGGTTATTTCAAATAAATAGAACAGCTTGAAGCATGCTTTTCAGGGGACAAGTTCCCTGCTCCTCACAAAACACCACAGAGTAGTATATTTTATCCCCATGGTTGCAGAACACTAGAAAAGGGAAACTGCTCCAAAACAATTTACAGCTGTACTGAGCAATCTCTTGTTTCAATCTAGCATCAGGGAGGAACTGATTTTTAAAATTTGATTTATTGAGCACAAACAGGGAAGCTAAGTATGAAATCTGTGGAGATGAACAGAACAGAACAGAGATGCTTTTAAATGATGATATAAAGCCACGCTGGAAAAATACTTGAAACATTTATTTACTTAACATTTGTTGACCAGGAAAGTCCGACAGAGCCCATTTTCAGTGGAAGCCCAGGAGAAACACTCCGGATGCATGTCTTTGGATTGTAGGAGGAAACCAGAGTACCTAGAGGAAACCCATGCAAATGCAGGGAGAACATGCAAACTCCACACAGAAGGCACCCCAGCCGAGAATCGAACCGCAGAACCTCTTGCTGGAAGGTGACCATGTTAACCGCTGCACCACTGCGCCACCCATAAAATGAAAATATTTGTCTGTGATTTGCTGGTAGCCTAGCCTTTCTACTATTTATGAAATGGAGACATGATTATAGCTGGTCAATACTGCTAAGGAAGTATACAGTTTGAAGATTTGAGGATGGGGTAATGGCCGGAGTCTTTAAGTTATTTGAGATAATACCAATACACATTGTAAGATAAAATATGTAAGCACATAAGTTCATAGGTTCATAGGTTCATACTAGGCTATCTGCCCTAGGGCATTTATAAGCCTAGCCAGAGTGTGTTTGGCTTTCGCCACCCATTTTAAATTCATTTTGCTATGCCCTTTTTCGAGGTTAGTATACTGTGCCTCTGTCTAACAGTGACACAGAAGTGATACCCGGGGTAAGCCTATGATCTCCCATCCACTCATCAAGATTCCTCTTGAAGAGAGTCAATGAGGGACTCTGCCTAACCTGGACTGGGATTTTATTACAGAGTAAAGGGGGCCTCTGGGTTATGAATCTGTCCCTCCAGCATGTCCTATTTATTTCAGTGCTGAGGTTCAAGTCTCTCGAGCACGTAGCTTGATGGGATTTGGATTTTCTGAGGTGCAGCATGTCCATTAATTCCGGGTTGGACATGGCTTTATACGTCAGGCACAGATCGCCTCTGAGCAGGCGGTATGCCACTGAGTAGAGCTGGAGTTTCTTTAACCGGGCAGCATATAGCATCTGTTTGAGCCCTTTGATCCTCTTGGTGAGGTACTTTTGGGGTCCTTCCAGTTGCTGCAGGTGTCTGGTAAGGTACATCCCAAAAGGGGCATTGTACTCAATTATGGGCCTGATGAGGGATGAGTAAAGAGGCACGATGACTTCCACTGATCTAGATGTGAATCCCTTCATGATTAGGTGGGCTATATAAAATGTTCTTCTAACCACTTTGGCCACGTGGTTGTCAAATGAGAGATTGCTATCAACTTGGGTCCCCAGGTCCCTAATTACTTCTTCTGTACTTAATGGATTACCACCTATGTGGTAATTTGTGGGCACTTTGTTTTTGCTAAAGGGGATGACTATACACTTTTTGGCATTTAGGTTGAGGCCATGGCTCTGGCACCAGTTGTCTGTTTCTATGAGGCCCTTTTGGAGGATGCTTGTGTTGGCTGGAGAGTCGATTATGGCACCCAGTTTGCAGTCATCTGCGAACTTGGTCAGCCACAGTCCTTCCATGTTGGCCTGTACCTCCGAGAAATATATACCGAACAAGAGAGGTCCCAGGACTGAGCCTTGTGGAACGCCACTTGTAACTGGTTTGGAGTCTGACATGGCTCCAGCAATTCTAACCATGTGGGTTCTGTCCTTGAGCCAGTTTGCAACCCATCTAGTGACATAGGGGTTTATATTTAAGCTGGTGAGCTTATCTATAATGCCCGAGTGGGGTATTGTATCGAAGGCTTTTGCGAGGTCCAGGTAGGCTGTGTGGACCACCTTCCCCTCGTCAATGACCTTGGTGACTGTTTCAAAGAAATCGACCAGGTTTAAGAGGCAGGATCTGCCCTTAACAAAGCCAAACTGGGTAGGATCCAGTGTCTGTAGGTCCCCAATATCTTTATTTATGAGGTCCATGATGATCCGTTCCATAGCTTTGCAGACCAAGCTAGTCAGGCTTATGGGGCGATAGTTTCCAGGATCCGTTGAGGCACCACCTTTGTGGAGAGGGACAACTGTTGCTGTATGCTACTCTTTGGGTACATATCCTGTAGTAAGGCTGAGATTGAACAGTAGTTTTATGTTTGGGTTTAGCTCTTCTTGGAGTTCATGTAGGACGCAGCCCGGGACACCGTCTGGTCCCATTGATGCTGTGTTTTTTGCTTTGGAGAGGGCAGCTCTTACTTGAGCATCTGAGATGTCAGGGGGGCAGCACTCTGCTGGGATAGATATTTGCCCTTTTGGTGGGGAGTTTGCGCTGAACCTGTCAGCTGGGATGTTGGCAATGTCTGTGTGTTTGGTGTATTTTTTGTCATTTTGGACTAATTCTGGGCATATCTGGAAATTCCCACCCAGGTTCCTAACATAACTAAAGAAAGCCTTGTGATTATCCTTAGTGTCCTGTGCAATTTTTCTCTCGAAGCTGGCCTTGGACGATTTTATGAGTGCCCGTAGTTTTTTGCTAATACTGATCAGAGATGCCTTCCCTTTTTGGGATTTTGCTCTATCATGTAGTAGCTTCCTCTTTCTATTGTATAGTTTGTTTATGACTGTGGTCCACCAGACAGGATGTCTGCCTTTGGAGGATTGGGTCTTGGTTTTATTTGGGATTGCATGATCCATGCATTCCTGAAGGTGTTCATAGAATGCGTTTATAAAGGATTCTGCGGTCTGGGCCATATTTTCCACAGGCCCGGGGGCTTTGAAGAATTCCACCTCGGTTTTGAGGAGTGTGAAATTTGCTTTAGAGAGGTTTTTCACTGTGGTTTTCTGGGCAGGGGGTGGGGTCGGGATGTGAATATCCAGTGAGATTAGTTTATGGTCTGATCTTACCAGTGAGGGATACACTTCTGGTCTGGAGCATAGAGTCACCATGTTGGTGATGATCAGGTCCAGTATGTTTTCCCCTCTTGTGGGAGTGGTAACAAATTGCTCCATAGCATTTGAGTTTATAAATTCTAGGAACCTTTGGGCTAGGGTGTTGGAGCTAGAGTAATGCTCCCAGTCTATGTTTGGGTAGTTGAAGTCGCCCAATATAATGGTGTTTGGAGAGACCTTCATATTTTCCAGTGTTCTCAGGAAGGCTGAGTGGGGTTCCTGGGTTTAGGAGGGTGGTCTGTAGCAGGCTATAAACTGGAAGGCAGTTTTACCCACTGTTAGTTGCACATGGATAGTCTCTGATGCTTCGTGCTGTGCCACCAACCTGGAGGTGTGGATATCTTTGACAAATATTGATACTCCCCCTCCTTTTGTGGTTCGGTCCAAGTTTTGGGGCCAAAAAGCATGGTATGAGGTATAACCTGGTAGTGCTGGGGTGCTCTCGGGAGCCTTGAACCAGGTTTCTGTTACTGCACAGATATCGATGTTCTCCATGCTAAGGAGAGTTTCAAGTGTGTGCATTTTGAGGTTTAGACTTCTGGCGTTGAGTAGTTTCTTATCCCTTGTGATACCTATGGAGGTGGGTTTGTCTTTTGAGCCTTGCCTAAAAAGGCACTATGGGGGTAGCAAGAGCCTTTGCCAATATCCAAAACCCCAGGGGTGACAGGTGCAAGCCATCCCTAGCGAAGCATCGTGGCTTGTCGAGCATGTCATCCCAGGCTGACAGGCATTGGATCCCCTTTGAATGACACCAATACTTAAGCCAATTGTTGAAATTGATCATCTTGTATATTGTGGCATCATTCTTGGTGAGGGTAAGATGCTACTCAAGGTCAGTGTCATACCGGCCTGGGCTACATGCTCAGAGAGCTCAGAGAGCTCCTCTATGTCTCTTTTCATGTAGTCCAGGGAGGTACGTCTCAGGTCATTCACACCAGCATGGACAATGACTGAGTCATATTTGTACTTGCCTTGGAGTGACCTGAGTGCTTGTGTTATGTGGCGGATCCTAGCGCCCAACAGGCAGCTCACCATGACCTTCTCCTTGTTCAGCCTGGTGAGCAGGATGTCAGTGTGCCTGACGATAGAGTCACCTATTACAAGTGTATCAGGTGTGTTGTTTAGCCTTAAGGGCTGTGACTGTTCAGCACACTGGCTTTGTGAGCTATGTGTTGCACATGTTTTGCTTGGGTGTCTGCTTTGGAGGTCTCTGCTGCTTAGGCAGATTTTTATTTAGAGCCTCCGAGTATGTTTTTGTGTGTTTATGCGTTTGGTTTGCTGTCGTGGTAGGTCTATGTGAGACTGGAATTGTAGTGAGTGTGGTTTCCTTCTCCTCCTGACTGGTTACGCCAGTACTAAGTTGAGAGAGCTTAGCCTCCAGTTTGGCTATATGGTTGCATCTCTCACATGTGTTGGACTTTGTTGGGAGGAGGAGAGGGTTGTCTGTGTACATGAGGCAGTTGTAACATTGCCTCAAGAGTCCCAGATTCACCAGCTGGACCGGAGAGGAGATAACTGACCATTGGACATGCTAGAATAGTATTGGGAATTCCTTTATAATTGAAAAAAAGGGCCAATGGGGAACAAGGTACTCAAGGGGAGTTTGTGAGGGTGTAGTGCTTTTAATTTTTTAGTGCTGACTTAGTGAGCAAGTGCCAGGTAACTTAAATGCAATGTGTTACAGGTAACTTAAATACAAAAATGACAAACAGTAACTTTCTTTCAAGTGAAACAAGGAAATAAGTACAGTAAGCAATGCAGATATCACTAGGGATCCACAGAAGTGCTGAAAAGCATCGTTTTAGGTGAAATTAGCATTTCAGGGAAATAACAAGCAAACAAACAACAAGCATACAAACAAAGCTAGATTCAGCAGGCCTGGATCTAGTCTATGCTACAGCAAACAATTTGTACCGATTTCAGTAAGAAACAGTTCAAATCTGCAGGCACTATAAGCCTTTAACCAGAAATTCCCAGCTCAGAAGGGCAGAGTCCAGCCTCTCCTCCCACAAGAGTGCAGACCACAAACCTTCTTAATGTAAAATAACTGGCCTGAAGCCCAAGTGCTTAAACCAGAACTAATACACTTTTAGAATAACAGACACTGAGCCCTCAATCAGCAGTTCCCAACTTAGAAGGATGTAAGCTACCTGTCCTGCCACCACAGTGCAGGCCACAAACCTTCCTAATGTAAAACAACTGGTCTGAAGCCCAAGTGCTTAATCCAAAAGACTTAGAATGATAGCTACACTTTAATCAAGTTACTAGCAAGCAGTAATAAATACAATTGAATACTTTAAAGAATGCCTGGATTAGTGCTCAAGTTATACAAACAAAGCTAGATTCAGCAGGCCTGGATCTAGTCAATGCTACAGCAAACAAGGTGTACCAATTTCAGTAAGAAGCAGTTCAAATATACAGGCACTATAAGCCTTTAACCAGAAATTCCCAGCTCAGAAGGGCAGAGTGCACCCTCTCCTCCCACAAGAGTGCAGACCACAAACTCTCTTAATGAAAAATAACTGTCTTGAAGCCCAAGTGCTTAAACCAGAATTAATACACTTTTAGAATAACAGACACTGAGCCCTCAATCAGCAGTTCCCAACTTAGAAGGATGTAAGCTACCTGTTCTGCCACTACAGTGCAGACCACAAACCTTCTTAATGTAAAACAACTGGTCTGAAAACCAAGTGCGTAAATTAAAAGGCTTAGAATGAGTTACACCAAGCAGTAATAAATACAATTGAGTACTTTTAAGATGACGCAAAAACAAAATAAAGTAGGAAGAAACACAAATACAGTAAAAGCAGATACATTTTTTTTTTAAGTGGAAAGAGAGAAAGGAGTAGCAGAAACTAAGCTGATTGGCCTTCTCAAATGTTCTCCCTGTACTGAGAAGAATGAGGTAATGACACTAGACTGGGAGGAAGGTCCCAGATCAAATTTACACTAGGGGCGGGCAACTGCAAAGCCACCAACTATAAAAACACTATACGAACAGGGAGGGAGGGTGGGAAGCAAACTGCAAAAATGTTTCTCACAGCTGAAAAGCAGCAGTCAGCCTTTAAATGAAAGTTTTAAACAGCTAAAGGAGCCTCTAGAAAAAAGAGTTTAACTGCAACAAGTTATTAGAAACAAACAACCCAACAGATGATTAATAAAAGTGGACAATTTCCAGTTAATACCTCAAACACAGTGAAACTAGCTAGAAAAATACACAGTACACAAAGTGCTATAAATAAAAAAGAAATAAAGAACAAAATAAACAAAAAACAGAATACTTAATGTTATGTATTATAGCTCTGAGTTTCCTCAGTGTCCTTCCTTCGATCAAGCTCAGTGTGAAAAAGTATATGAAAGTAGAGGTCTTTCTTATAAACTTTGGGTACAGTCATTTAGAGTTAGCATAGTTCTATTTAGGGAGAGTAAAAAAAAAAACACTGTGGACAGAGCTGCTGAAGAAAGTTGTGAGTGAAAAAGCATAGATATCAGAAGGGGCTTGAGGTGATGAAATAGGTGAAGTTGTAGAAGGAAGTAACTGGGAGTGCTGAGTCTGAGTTCATGAGGGAATGGTAGAAAAGTGATTAAAAGACACAAAGTAGTCTTTGTGGCTGTTAGGAGTGACAGAGGAATAAAAGCAGAGGAAAGGGAAGGACTGGGCTGGTTAATAGTGGATTTATGTCCTTTCCATAAGAGTTTCAACTTTTGAGAGAGACACCTACATCTGGTTTTAGATCCATGCATGCATAGGATTTTACTGAAATGCTTACAAAATTTTGATAGTGGTTTAAGTATATCAACCTTGAGACCGCACTACAGTGCCGAAAACGGCAAAGTAACGAAGCTGCCAAGCAAATTCTTTCCCAGGGAAAGAATTTGCTTAAAAGCCGCTTCAATATTTTGCCGTTTCAGTCTTTTAAGTTCGACCAAGATGCATCTTCAGTCTTCTAATAGGAACTCGTTATACGGTGATGTGGGTGCTGACTGAATGCCCAGGTTGAGAGTCTAGGTCAGTTTTAACTGAAGAACATTAAACATTGTTAAAGTATTGATTGTATTTTAGGGCAGCAGCTATTTGCATTTTTCAAAATCTGTGTTCTGAACATTGTGATTTTTTTTGTATTATGTGAGTCATGACTGCAGGGTTGGCCCAGGTGCTTGTATCATTGTTACTTTCTTGTCTTAGATACTAGTGCCTTCAATGAGTTGTATGAAGGCATGACTGATTACATTTTTAGCATGTGAGCTGCACAAAGTTATATACATCTACTTTAAATTAGTACACTTTTGTTACTGTAGAAGCTATTTTATAGTATAAAATATGCTATCTATTAGCATATTGTATGTTGAGTTGCATGAAACCCTTAGCATTCAAGTTTGTGAACAGTTTAGAAAACCCATAAAGTTCTTCAAAGCTCTCCTGTTAAAACCAATAACATTCACATTAATAACTTTATTGTTCAGCTAGGCAACTCCAGAACAAAGTAAAATAAAGTAAGTTCTCAGGGGATACTCATACCTGAACCATGTAATATTAAAGAACATTAAAAAAATGTCTGTCTGGAAGTACCACTATGATTGTTGGAGGCTGTATGAGGTGTAATTATTTCCCACCCCTATCTGTTATCATTGGTTACCACACATTGATCCTAACTTTGTAACATGAACACAGTCCTTAGTATCCACACCTCTTAGTTTAACTGTACTCCTAAGTGTACCACCAGCTATAACCAGAACTATGACCATAACCATAACCATAAGCACAGCCTAACAGGGGCTGGACTTATGGCTGGGATTAATGCTTACTTTAACTTTATTGGCAGAATTAGGAGCAAAGGTGCACTACAAAAGAAGGACCAGTTTATCTGAGGTGTAAATCTAACCACACGACGTAACCATAATTTCTAAAGTTACAGAGCTATGGCTACCTTGAACTTCACCTTCATTTGTATGATCATACATGAAGCACATTTGCAAATTAAAAACATAATAAAACTGACACAAGTTACAATAACTAATGATAGGACTATTATATAAAAAAAGATACTCCTTTAATGAATCATCTGAAAAGACTAGGCCAAAAAGTGTGTCCTTCAGGGGCCACTTAAAAGAAACCAAAATGAAACACTGCAAACATGCAGAAAAGGCCAACATCAAGATCTTAAAATATAATTAAGCAATAACTGATGACGTGGTGTGGTATATTGAAGATTTACACATGGTTGGTGTAGTTTAATCATGAGGGTGACGCCCAAGTGATTAAATAAAGCCAACCATGAGTAAATTTTAATACACCACAACCACGGAGTCAGTTATTGCTATTATACAATGACATTATTTAAGAAAAAAAATACTTGCTTTTCTTAAATAATGTCTTTGTATAATGGCGCATTACTGTTCTTCCGCTGGTGGTGGTATACTGCTTCCTTGTGTTGATGTACTGCGCATGCATATGGGACTTGCATTCCTATGCATACCCAGTACATCAATGCTTTGAAACGGAAGCTATGGAGACAAGAAAGTCTCTATTGCTCCATTTTTTTTATTTTTTTTTTTTTTTTTTTAAAAAAAAAGATTTTTATAAATCAGGAAAACGGAAAAAAGTGAGGCGCCCCGGACCTTTTCCATATTATTATGATATTTTATAACGGGAATCAATCAGTGTGCATGTTTTGGAATATTAATGGGGGTCATTTTATAATATGATATAATATGATACTGGAAAGGATGGTAGTGCAGTTCTCAGGACACTGAAGTAGTATGCAGCAAAACAATCTGAAAGCAGTGTGCAAGGAGAGGTGCATAAATAAAATGCTGCTGAAGAAGTGTGCCAGTCCTGTCTCTGTGTTTGTTAATTTTTAACATTTTGTGATTGTGATCTCATGATCTCACTTACACATTCGACAGTCAGTGTCAGTGGATCTAGGCATTCAGTGTGTGTGCATTAGTGGTGGAAAATGCTAGAGGCAATATCATTGCAGCTGCTACTGAAATCATGACTGCTTAAATGATTTCAAAGACTGCTTTCCATGTGTGTGTTTGCTAATAATTGCAACAAGGTGTTGTAGACAGGGTAGAAAAAAGAAATATATTAAATCGTAGAGCATACTATACCTCTCATCTGGTCAGCTGGTCATTGTTTTTTTTTTTTTTTTGTTTTTTTTTTTGGTTTTTCATATTTTTAGGTTATTGCCAATCAGATCAATCAGTTGGTGGACCTACCTGAAGCTCTCAGTGGACCCTGGGAAGCTCCTGGCAGCCATTGTGGAGTATATGATTATAGCTAAGTGGAGGGCATGCTGCTATTTTTGTGGTATTTCATTCTTGGTAGTTCAGGAAAAGAAAAAACAGAAAAAAAAAAAAGAAAAAAAAAAAAGTCCTTTATTTTTGATATATTCTGACAATTCATATAAGGTTTGACATGAGGGTCTAACATTGTCTCTGGAATGTCTGCTGGTTATGGAGAATTACTCAAGATTTCACAGTTTGTTCACTAGATGACTTAAAAGTGGACATATTGCCATATAAGATGATGAACACATGGAAGAAAGAATGCAAATGCACCAATGTGGGCTTGCCTTATATGTGTTAAAAGGTACATAATATAAAAAGATAAACATGATAATATAAACAATAAATTTATACACACAATAATAACACCATTTATATTCATGGAAAAAGGAGATAAAGCTGTTTATTATCAGAAAAAGTTAATCCTTTCTTTTAAATAATATACCTAGAGTGGTTAGCTAAAACACAATAAACACAACAAGGAGGAGGAAGAAGAGAGTAGAATACCTAGAGAAGAAAGAGAAGAAGAGGTTTAGAAAACAGAGAGAAGAGAAGAACACAACAAGAGAGAGGTATGCTGGTATGCTAGGATGCAGGATGCATACTGCAGGTTGGCATATCAGATGCCAAAGACATGAAACAGAGGATACATGAAGAGAAAGATTGATCTCTTCTCTCACCATAAGAATTGCCCTAATGCCCTTGTCAGCCATTTTAAGCCTAGCCAGTTACCCCATGTGAAAATCAAACTCTACACCTTGCGTCTGTAAGGTAAACACCTTAACCATTATGTCAACCTCCAACGATTATAAGTGAAAAAATGATAAACAAAGACAAATGAGTTTGTTAACTGTTTTTATAAGTAAAATATTACATTTTTATAGCCCAAAAGTGTCATGAATAATTTATAACCGAAGGTTAGTAAAGAAAAAAATGCATGATAATTCTGAGAATTAGTACTATATTTATTAGGTTTAGGAGTCATTGTGTTTAACCTACTTCATGTGTAATCAGGCTGTCGGGAACTTATTAAAGATCTCCAATAATATTTA
The DNA here is from genome assembly GCF_019279795.1 of Protopterus annectens. NCBI lineage: Eukaryota > Metazoa > Chordata > Ceratodontiformes > Protopteridae > Protopterus > Protopterus annectens. The sequence goes on from NC_056747.1 coordinate 1,133,972,652, forward strand.
TTTTTTACTTTCATCAGCTAGAGATTTATAGAGTTGAGCCTGAAATCCATCAATACTGCAAGCCTTTCCTTCCACTATAGAAAAAGTTTTTAGTAATGAATGATTACTATTCTCTGGCTTCTTTGAGGGAAAGTGATGCAAAGTTCCAATTAAGTCCTTTTCAAATTAAAAACTATCCAAGCCTCATCTTCAGAAAGAATTGATTAATATATTGCTCACTTTCATCCAAATATATAATAACATGTCCTCTGAAAAATATTAATATATTGAGTGCTTTCATCCAAAAATCAACAAAGACTTAGACTATTAGATTTTTGGACAAAAGTGCTCAAAATACAAATATATTTTTTCAGAGAATGTGGCTTTCATCCAAAAATCAACAATGATGTATTCAGACTACTATATTTTTGGACAAACGTGCTCAACATACTAATACATTTTTCAGAGAATGTGGCTTTCATCCAAAGGTCAATAAAGACATATTCAGACTACTATATTTTTGGACAAGGTGCTCAACATACTAATACATTTTTCAGAGAATATGGCCTAAATAGTTTTTTCTTAGTTTATTTCATGTCTGGTTTGGATTGTAGCCTTTTCACTTTGTTGTTTTTATCAATTAAGTCTTCTTTAGAAAGACAAACAAAATAATAGCAGTGTAGACCACCAGGCTAAATAGTAAAAAAAATAAAACTTTTATTACACACAACAACAGGTTAGCGCTTTCGGGAAACAATCTCTTCATCAGACAAATCCATATCAGTTCTAATCACATTAAATACATATGACTAACCAATCAAATTCTAAAAACAATTATTTAAAAATAAGGTCTATGCCTACTTAAAATGGGCTTGAAAGGTACCATGCCATTTAAACCAGGGGATCTATCTGCCCCTAGTTCTATGATTCCATTTTACCTCATAAAATTCTATGAGATTTTTAACATCCCCACATCTTGGATTAATTTTAATAGTCTGCAAAACCTGAAAGGAAAACAAATGTTCCTCATTTCCCTTAATATGTTGAAACAATGCATTGTGTTCCCTTTTTAACCTAATATCTGAAAGATATTTGAAGATCCTGTCCTTAAATTTACAGTTAGTCTTCCCCACATAAAACGATATACAGCATTGACATCTAGCTAAATATATTATATTCTCTGTATTACAGTTAGCTGTATGATTTGGGCTCTGCACTTTATGTGTGACAGGATGAACAAAGGTCTGTTCTTTACTTGTAAACATACAAGCCTTACAATTCAGGCAGGGGAACATTCCTTTCCTATTACTAAAGGATGTTGATCTGCCATCTTGTCTAAAAGGATCTCTGTCACAAAACATTTGCTTTAAATTTTGTTTCCTCTTATATATGAACCTTGGTTCATCACCCACTATATTTCTCAGCCCATCATCTGTTTTTAAAATCCTCCAGTTCCTCCTACCTTTAGCTTCTGGCTGGTCTTATATATCTTTGTGTTCTTTAGAAAGACTACATGATTCCAAATTTATATATATATATATATTTTTATGTTTTACAGATGAATCTAAGACAGCATAAGTAGACACACTTTATCACGGAAGATTTTATCATTCACGTATGGAGGAGTCCTATGAAGTTGATTAATTTTAGATTTCCTTGACAAGAACTTTAGGAATAGACAAAAATGTGTGTATGAATATTTCTTTGACATATTTTTTAATCTTTGCTATGAATGCCACAAAATTTTTCTCATTAGTGATAGTAGAAGAATTCATCAATTTTAACATATCTACTACAACAATATTTTCTAGGTTTACATAGTTTTACAAACTGGACACTTAAACATATAACGTAGCATTAAGCATAACTTACAGGTGTCCACCAAAGTCCTTAAATCTACATATCAAAATTATTTCCATGTATCCTTAACTTTGTCTGAAAACTAAGGCAAGTTAATGAAGAAATAGTATAGTCATCAAAGAACTGTGGGAAGGTCCATGAAGAAATAGTATAGTCATCAAGGAACTGTGGGAAGGTCCATGAATTAATAGTATAGTCATCAAGGAACTTTGGAAAGGTCCATAACATTAAACCTATAAGTTAACAATAATCTACATAAGAAAAAAAAAAAACAGATACATTTTTTAAACATTTTATTTCCCTCCAGTCCTGCTGCTAACCCTCTGGCTATATTCATGGGCATTCCACCCACTACCCCTGGGTACCTCAGTAGTGGCTTACAGGACAGTTTCTGACATGTCCCTTCATTACGTGGCTCCATAAATTCCTGTAAAGTTGGCCTTGTGGAGAAATTCTTAGAGCTATGGAATGATAACCCTATGGGAAGCGGCAGACTGGAACCAGGAACCATAATGCTGCAGCAGCGGTCAGTCCCAATCCTTATATGGTGTGAGTGGTGCACAATGAGGTCATTCTTTCTCTTATTCTTCCTTCATCTGCTAGGCTGCAAGCCCAGAAGTCTCCTCCAGAGATCACACTGGTAGAAGTTCTCTCAGAAATGGCCATTAGCCACTTCATTCTATCAGCCCCCTCTACCACACAGCTGGCCCTGCCTGTGACCCAAGACCATTCTCAAACTCAGGTCACCAGCTGCTGAGACAGACTTTCTGCTTCTCTGCCATTGCGACTTGCTTAAAACATGTATAATTTTTGGAAGTTGTGAAACCTGCTGTTAGATATACAATTCTTATCACTTCAGGTCAATATGCAATATATTTTACAGTAACATCTGTATACTGAAAAGGATTGAACAATCATGTTATCCAAATCAACCAAAACAATATTATTGTTGAAATCGGTAGTGTATGTAGTAACAGGTAAAAGTTTAAAAGGTTGTGATTTACTGTCATCAAGAAAAGACATGACCCAATATTATTTTAAAAAGTATTAAATGTAATAACAGACATATCTGAATAAAAATAAACAGAAATATGTATATATCTACCTACTTATGCATCTATATATGAGCAAATGAACAGTCTGAATTCTGATTATAGAGCATAATGAAATTATTAAGTCATTAATTATGTGTTAGAATCTGAAATAAAAAGGATTTTGGAAAACTTCCATTTTTCAAATGCTGCACATTATGATTAGCTTTCATAAAACAATATAGATAGTGTACAATTTGAACCTTCACAGGTTTTCCTGATATAAAATCCATCCTTATAATATGTTATGTGCACAGCCTTATTAAATTCTGTTCTGTCTTCATGTATCTTTATTTTTCTTCTTATGTCTTGTTAGGCCTTCATACTTTATTTTTATTCATATTTTGTTCTTCTAATCTTAGCAAACCCTTCTCTTTATGTAGTTATCTGTTTTCTTTATTATTATACATAATATTATTAAATCTTTTGACCATTATTTGTAGGAGAGTGTCACACATTTCTCTGAAGTCAAAGAAAGTTTTTTCTTAGTATCTTCTTAACAGGTGACCATCTCCCACCCCCTCCCCAGTACATTTAATTACAGTCTTGGATTTACTTTCTGATGCTGTCCGAGCTACTTCTTAAGACAAACCATTATGACCAACTTTACTCAAAGGAAGAAGTACAGTCATGTTATACAGTGTGCACTGTAATTAATGAAAAACACATCCAATATATTACACCTTGAGTGGGTATCTTTCTCAACCATACTAACCCATTTTTATAAACACATACTTCACTGCTAAGATTCTAGGTGTTATGCAACGTATTTAAATGACTAAATATGATAAAGTATTTATAGGTGTACTTAGAGGTATTTAGTAACTCTGACATAGTTAAGAGTAGTGGCCAACAAGTGATATATAACACTGCATATACCTTAGAGTAAAAAACTTCTCTATTTATCGCTTTCATCCATTTAATGATGGAATGAAAAATATAAATAGAAAGTCTTTGTCAGTAAGGTGCATAGGAAAAAAACATTTTCTAATAATTATTTATATTTTAGAAGCCATCACCCCCTGTCTATGAAATGCAGCATTCCTAGGGGGAAATTCATTATGGCTTCTAGGTTAACATCCGTAGACCAGGATTTTCTTGATGAAATAAAATTTACTAAAGAATTATTCCAACAGAGGGGGTATGATTAAAAAATGTTAACAAAAACATCCAGTGAGATACTGCCTAAAAGAAGTGAGCAATTTCCCTTGATTTTATTGAAGCCTTTGGTTAAGGTTAATGTTGATTCTAGCACTTCAAATAAATATTATCTGGCTTATGTTTTTGACATGTCAACTGATAATTTTAGTATCTGTAATATCATTTGAACAACTGGAATATTATCAAAGGAAATAATGATTTGTTTGATGTGGTAGGTCTGGAACCAATATTTATATATAAGAAGAATATTACTTTACAAAGTTTATTACAACATGATAGTAGTTTAATTCCAGTACAATTCATTGACAAAAGTAAGAGAACATTTAAACTTAATTCCTGTTCCATATGTAGATTCATTTACAAAGGACCTTAGATATGGTTCTTACATATTGACAAAACATTTGGTAGTAATGGATGCTATAATTATAATTCTAAGGGTGTTTACTTAGGGATATGGTCACGTTGTTCAGCGTTTTATTTGATATGACACTAAGAGGTCTACAGAAGAGAATAAAAAAAATCTTTATTCTGTTAAAGTGAAAGAAGAAACAAATGCTTTGTACAAACACTCGAAGACTTGTGTAGGTTTCAAGATGTTTTTTTTATGTTTTAGATAGTATTTCTAGTGACATTATGAGTGGAGACTATAAAAATAAACTTGAAAGAAAGGAAACTGAATGGTATCTTAAATTAAGAGCATCTAGGATTAAATGAAGCAATTAATATTAAATGTTTTTAAAGAACAATGGATATAATTAATTAGTTAATGATGTATTTATATATTATATTAAATTATTGTTCAAACATTTTTATTGGTTGTTTTACTGTATAAAATGTTGCAGCTGGTAAATTATGTTATTTCTGATAAAGTGTGGTACAAGGTAGATGAAAATGATAAATAAAGATGTTTTTATGCTAAGGTATATGCAGTGATTTCCTCTCTTGTTGGTTCATGACTAAGTGGAATCTCGGTTTATTCATTTTAATTACCACTTAAACATTTTTCTGGTTTACTGTTGGGGTAAGGATGTTTTGCAAGATAAGGGTTTGCATTAGGGGCAGGGGTAGGATTAACAAACGAGTAATGGTAGGGTAGGGGGAGTGAGATGGTGCAGCATACCCTGGCTCATATGTCATCTCAATATAAACCCATATCAAATGGAGTGCGCATATTCTATGACATCTTACCGACACATCTACTTGAAAGTAGACTTACCTAAACTGAACTCAATAAATACCTTTCAGAACAATAATAGTGACAAACATAAAACAAGATGAAAAAAAACCCACTTGTAGTACTGTTGTTGTCTTTGTTACATAACCTGTGCTTCTCAGGGATAGAGATCACCAGGCTTACCTTGTTCTAGATCATCATACTGATTCCTGCACTGTTCACCTGTCCTTGTTATGCCCATGACTGAGGAAAACACCACAGCCAGGTCATACTAGACATCCATGTTCTCAAAAGCACCACCATAAAGGCCAAGAAGTACAGCTGGATCATAGTTAAATGAGACCCAAGGCAGGGTAATGGGAATGAGCACCCTCCAGTCATATCAATATCTTATTTTCTGTCATCCTCTCCACAATTATCTTAAATCAATGTTTGTCAGTGTACATGCTATTTTCTTATTTACTTTTACAATGGTAACAGAGATTTGGATTTAATTTAACACTTTTATTTCAAATTTTACAGCAAAAACACTGACAGTCAGTGGCTAAACAAAATAAAGCAACTTCACATTGAGAATAAACTTATCATGAGCAATAGCAAACTCATCTTCCCTTGAAACTGAGAAAAATTGAAAATGCATGTTGTAAGCCATTAAAGTGCAACAGTCCTGCTGGCATTCATAGTCAAATTGCATATAGTGAAACACTAATTAGTGGTTATGTGAAGAGTGCAGGAATTCAAAAGACAAATATATAGTGCATTTGCTAACAGATTTGGACAGCCCACTGGATGCAAGTGTCAGTTTTCAGGAGAAGCGGACCACTGTGTAGTGAAGCAACTTGGACAGAGTTGCAGTGAAGATGAACAAAGGCTGATGGAATCAAGCCATGCCTATAGGAAGCATCTCATTAACAGCACATAACCTTGCTCATCTGCACTAACTGCCAGGCAAACTGTTGCAGTCCAAACACAATGCATTTTACACCTGCCTGCTGACAAAAATAAGCTTAATTAAATGTATTCATAATTAAAATTAGAACATTAAAGATGTAGATTTTATGCTGTCCAGTTTATTCACACCCAAATAATATATACACTCTTAGCAGTCCACAAAACAAGGAAACCAAGGAAAATACTAAAAAAAAACATGTCTCATATGATGATGCTCTTGTTGTTATAAATTACTCTAGGATGCAGGAATTAAGTTTTTATACACACACCCACATCAACTGCCCCCATTCACAAATGTGACCAACAATTACAGCACCTTGTATAACTGCATATATATATCAGGTGTTTGCATGCAATCAAATGAATCAATAAATGCTTAAATAATTACTTAAAAGTGTATTTCACCTTGCTGTTGTGAGCACCATAAGGGGCAGCCCCTTATGCTCCCCATGCCATCTCACCATCTTAGCTCAAGAAACACCAAAATTAGGTACATATTTTAAATATTCATCTTATATACTTTAAAACTTGGTAGCATATCTGGTTTTGCATTGACAAGCTTTTTCTAAAGGGTACAAAGTCTGAAACTCACATGTTTGTCATCAATTAGAGAGTACAGTCCATAGCACTTTATCAGGAAAAACACAGATTTTATGGATAGTGTTGAACTAAACCCTCTACATGCATGTGTGTGCACGCGTGCGCGCGCGCGCACACACACACACACACACACACACACACACACACACACACACACACACACACACAGAGGCACACTTCATTTACAACCACTTGTATGACTGGCCTCCTCAGATATCTGCTTGAGGTCAAAAGAATGAATAAAGTCATAAATAATGGTCCAGAACTGTATCTCAGATTGCTGCTGTCAGAATTATATAGTAGAACCTTTCACAACTCCCTTCTGTCCTCTCAAGTTCTTAGATCAAGAATCGGAAACAAAGACAAAAATGTTGTTATACTTATAATGCTACTAGAATAATATGCTTTGCATTAGCAAGCATTTTCTGAAGGATACAAAGTCTGAAGCTCACATGCCTGCCATCATTTAGTGACTGCAGTCTGCAAATATTTGCTAAAAAAACACAAATTTGACAAGGAACAGACTAATTAATCTCTCGATTTTTTTGCTCAAGAATTCTGGACAAAACCAAACTAATGGAGAAGCAAAAAGGGAAAACTTGAAAATGTTATTTTATCTATTGTTAACCAAGCAAATGCACTGAGTAAATAGGTCATTTTCATTATTTTATCTATTTGTTAACCAAGCAAATCCATTGTCCAAATTCCTCCTTTCCAGGGGTAACCATGGATCACTGTCTGGCTAAGTGACTTGTTCAAAGTCACATACTGGCAAACGGAGGTGGAAAGTAGGGAGTGGGCTCAATTTGCATTTGAGAAGGAGCAGACCTAGGTAATCAAGGTGGGAGATGTGGATGGGACAGTTTCTTTTTTTTAATACAGGGACCCCCTGCCAGCACTAGGCCCTAAGCAGCTGCCTTGGTCACCTTGTACTGGATCTGGTTCTGCCAGAAGGCACTTGCTGAACTGGCTGTGAAGGACTTAAAGTACAATCTTGCTCTTCTTGTGGCACTCTCTGGCAGGTGCACCAGAAGCTATCATTCTCCTGAATATCTTCAGAAAAATCGTTTCACTTTTGCAATGAACAAAATGGTTGTCAGTAAACCACTCCAAAAATATGATTTCTGAATCACAGATAGTGCAGCCTGGAGTTGTAAAGTTGTGCAGTTTTTGTAATTAGTCACCTTTCTATCACAAGCATGCATAGGTACAAGTTGCACCTTACATTGGAGGTATATAGTGGTAAAATATAATGTTTCAAAGATATTCATATTTTGTGCTCTAATTTGCTTATGTGTCATGAAAACTTTGACTCCCTGGTATTCAAAATGCCAAGTGCCAACAGACAAAAAGAAAAACACCAAAAATGCAGAAGAGTAAATACTGAATATTGCTCTTCTTTCAAAACTTTATTTTTTGCAAGGTGACAAGCCGATTTGGGGGGAAGCCCTCCACACCTCACACACACACATATATATATATATATATATATATATATATATATATATATATATATATATATAACTATGAGACTGCCAGAACAGGAAATATTCCAAGATCTGGCAATCTCAGACTTAATATATGTATGTCTGGATATTTGGCCAGTCTCAGCATTATGTGACCTGCTATAGTGGATCCTGACATTTCAAATGGTCACCACACACTTTTCATACTTTTAGATGACTGCAACCATTTTTTATGCTGTAATGCAGATTTTGGAACTGATACTGACAGTTTTACAGTTGAGTTAGGAGGAATATCAAAATGTTGTGGATGTGTAGACAGCTATGTAGAGACACACAATACTCAGAAAGTATCTGGTAAGCTTCTTTGGCCCCCCTTCCTGTGAATGTACAACTCTGAACAGGGAGTCATATAACATAAAGCTAATGATATTGCCTGAATGTGTATATGTATGTGATTGTATTGGCAACAAGGTCATACATTAATTAATGACAGCCTGTCCTATCTCTATACATAATGGAGTAAGAACTGTGTAACATAAATGATACCCTATACTGTTAAATAAATCATTCCTATCTCCCTCCTCCTGTGGTATGATGTTTTTGTCATTATTCCCTACTTTTGGCAAAAAGGATGGCAGTTATACATTAGTGATGTAAGACTTTTCATGATTTCTAAAACTGTGTCACCAAAGAGCTAGATGATAGTGCAGATGTGATTCTGAATAGTGCAATAATACTGCATTGTAACACAGAGTTTGCAAGAAATCACAAATGTATAAATTGTTTCAGCTTTGGCTTTAGGATGGCACACTGTCAACTGCAAATTCCTCAGTCACAAAAAAATCCTCCAACTCTTTAAGATTTCTATTACTTTCAGGCTCTCCCTCCTCCGAATGGACAAAACTCAGTTGCTTCATTTGTACCACACTACAGATTAGCATCCTTTGTTTTAGACTTAATTTTATTTTATCCTTTATTGTCTGGTTTAGTCACAGTAGGTTAGTAGCCTCTATTCAGGGAATGCCCAAGGTGGTATTGATATTACTAGGGGAAATTTGGCCAAGGCATCAGGGAACTTTGCCTACTCTTTCCAGTGGGTGCCATGAGATCTTTTATATCCACATGAGCTATACAACACAAGCAGATTGGACCACAGTTTAACATCTCATGGAAAGGATGACACATTCAGGAGCAGCAACCCTCCGCCCCCCATTATGATGCACTGCCATGTCAGCAATCAGTTTCTACCTAGTGTGGGAAAAGAACCCACAGCCTTCTGCACCAGAGGTGTGTAAACTATCTGTTGCATCACTGATACTGCCACTTCACTCTCTTTACCCCACAAAGAAATATGGCAGCTAGCTATAGGTAGGGCTGTGGCAGACTGGACACCTGTCCTGAGTGCCAGCTTGTATGGGTTCCAATCAATATAATTATTTATTTACATATTTTAAGAAAATATTGTTTACTTGACTTTTTTAATCTTTGTCTTTGCTTTCCACACAGTGTCTCCTACCCTGCTCATTTCTATACTTGACAAAAATATGTGTTTACATTATACATAAGGTACATACCTCCCTAAATTAGCTGCCTGCCACACCTTTGCAGTGTCTGTGTGCCTAAGATGTCCTCTCATATCCCGTGAGATTTATTGATGTTTTGGAGGCCTGGCACTGATAAAAGAGGATGATGATGATGACAACACACATACAGTAATATAGCAGTTTATTTAAAATGTTTTTCATTTCTGGAGAGAGTGTGTTTTTCAATAGCTGTACAGAGACAAATGAGCACTTTTATTCACTCCTTAATATTAGACAATCTGCCTTTCTAGGTCATTTTAAGCCAAGCCAAGTTTCCCATCCCAAAGGTAAGAATCAACATCTGCACCTTGCTTCTGGGAGGTAAACACCTTAGCCATTATACCAACATCTGTGATGCTTTTATTTCTTATTTTGGAGAATTTACTTTGGTTTGCATGTTCTACACATTGCTAACTGATCTGTGGTTCTACTGTGGAAGCTTTTAAATGTGTCAACAACAACAGGGATAAGTGGACTAATTGTAAATAAAACCAGAAGAAATCTGATCTGGAAAATTAAAGTAATTAAAAAAATGGAATATGATGAATTAAGAGTTAATATATGGAACAGCATAAGATGGAAGTGGTAAAAATAGCAAAACAAACAGGGAAGAAAAACAAGTACAGGTGGAAAGAGATGTTGATAGAAAAGACAGTGAATGCCTACATATCTTTAGGAAAAAATTAATTCAGAAGGAATCTTATCCGCAATGTAGACATGGTGTTGTGGATGTGGACTTATTATGGCTAAGCCTGCTGGAAAGAAGACTTGGGATGGTGACTACACTAATTAACTCTGTGGACTTAGATGAAAAATTAGTAATAAGAGACACTACAATCCAAAACATAGTTATTTCTGTAGCTGTGGGAAGTACAGGGTAAATAGCTGCTTGGCTGTCAGACAATAAAATAAATAATATAACTAAAGGGTTTAGACTGTTCTGAAACTAACCAAAAAGTGTAATGACTAACATAGATGGTGGGCTGTAATGCACAGAGAAGAACATGAAAATGACATAGGAAATGATGTTCTAGAGCTATTAAAAGTACTTAAAGGTTTAGGGTGGAGGGATGGAGCTTTTGTCTGCGATTTAGCACTCCTCCAGTGGATGATGAGATATCATGACTGCAAAACAAATTGAAAATGCATTTGACATTAGAGGGTGGGGCTTATGATACATGTAATGTCAGCAGTTCGGCCCAGTTAGAGAATTCCAAAATATTGCTCTGATACAAGATTGAGGTTCTTGAAGCTGATAGAGGTTCCAGAACATATTTCTATATCCTCTTTCTAACATTTCTATTGTCAAGGAGTCCCAGTGATGGGGGCAGTATGTGACACTGCAAGATAGGAGCAATAGGAACAGAAAGCAGCAGATGGCCAGTTGGAAAGCATGCAAAGGGGGGGGGGGGCAAAAAAAAAAACCCTCTGCAAGTTACCCATTGAGAATGCCTAGTGATTTGCCATTTAATAAAGAAATGGCGTGCTGTGGATTTCATTGCTTGTATACTCCTGCTGATTAACGGGGGATTATAGGCTTTTATAGGTTCATAGGTTGGTACTAGGCTATTTGCTCGAGGTCATTTATAAGCCTAGCCAGAGTGTGTCAGCTTTCGCTGCCCCATTGATTAATTAACTGAGCCTCTGTCAAGCAGAGCCAATGAAGTGATCCCAGGGGTGTATTTTCTATTACCCATCCACTCGTCAAGGCTTCTCTTGAAGAGTGTTAGTGAGGGGCTCTGCCTAATGTAGTTAGGAATTTTGTTCCAAAGCATGGGGAGTCTCTGTGACAGGAATCTATCCCTCCAGCATGTTCTATTTATTGCTGTGGCGAGGTTTAGCTCACTAGAGCGCGTGGCTCGCAGTGACTTGGATTTCTTTAGGTGGAGCATGTCCATCAATTCTGAGTTGGACATGGCTTTGTAAGTCAGACAGAGATCACCTCTGAGTAAGCGATATGTCACTGAGTACAGCCGGAGTTTTTTCAGTCGGGCTGCAAAGGACATATGTTTGAGGCCAGTAATCCTCTTGGTGAGGTGCTTTTGTGGTCTTTTCTGCTGTTGGAAATGTCTTGTGAGGTACATCCCAAATGGGGCATTGTACTTTATGATGGGTCTGATGAGTGATGAGTATAGAGGCACTATAACCTCTTTATTTCTAGATGCGAACCCTTTAGTAATTAGATGGGCCACATAGAAGGATTTCCTAACTACTTTGGCAATATGATTGTCAAAGGAGAGATTACTATCTACCTGGGTCCCCAGATCTCTTATTACCTCTTCTGTATTAAGGGGGCTGCTGCCTATGTGGTAATTCGTGGGTGCTTTGTTTTTCCCAAACGGGATGACTATGCATTTTTTGGCATTTAGCTTGAGGCCATGACTTTGACACCAGGTGTCTGTCTCAGTAAGGCCTTTTCGAAGGATGTCCATGTCAGCCGGAGAGTCAGTTATGGCTCACAGTTTGCAGTCATCGACGAACTTGGTTAGCTATAGTCCTCCGGTGTTTGCCTGTACTTCTGAGAAATATATACCGAACAGTAGAGGTCCCAGAACCGAGCCTTGCGGGACACCACTTGTGACTGGTTTAGAGTCGGACCTGGAGCCCGCTATTCTTACCATGTGAGTTCTGTCTGTAAGCCATTTGGCAACCCATCTTGTGACATAGGGGTTTATGTTCAGGCTGGTGAGTTTTTCTGTAATGCCGAGTGGGGAATGGTGTTGAATGTCTTGGCGAGATCAAGGTAGGCTGTGTGAAACACCTTTATCTCATCTATGGCCTTGGTGACTGTCTCAAAGAAGTCAACCAGGTTTATTAGGCATGATCTGCTCTTAACAAAGCCAAACTGGGTCGGGTCAAGTGTTTGGAGGTTCCCAATGTCTTTGTTAATGAGTTCCATGATGATGTGCTCCATAGCCTTGCAGACCAGGCTAGTCAGGCTTATAGGGCAATAGTTACCAGGGTCAGTTGTGGCCCTTCCTTTGTAAAGCAGGATAACCATTGCTGTGTGCCATTTTATGGGCATGTAGCCTGTGGAGAGGCTAAGGTTAAACAGCATGTTTAGGTGGGTGATTAGTTTGTTCTGTAGTTCGTGCAAGATGCAGCCTGGGACACCATGTGGCCCCATTGGTGCTGTGTTTTTGGCTTTTGAAAGAGCTGTTTTCACCTGTGCTTCTCTGATTTCTGGGACACTACACTTTTCCCATATTGTTGTGGGCCATTTTGAAGGTGAAAGGGAGGTGAAGTTTGCACTGAATTTATCTGCCAGGATGTTGGCAATATCAGTAGGTTCAGTATATTTTGTGCTATTTTGCACTAGCTCAGAGCATATCTGCGAGTTGCCACTTAGATTCTTGACATAGCTAAAGAAGGCTTTGTGGTTATCTTTCAAATCCTTGGCTATTTTTCTTTCAAAGCTAGCCTTGGATGATTTTATGAGGGACCTTAGTTTCTTGCAGATACTGATCGGGGATGTCTTTCCTTCTTGGGATTTGCTTTTTTTCTGAACTAGTTTCCTCCTTTTGTTGTATAACCTGTTTAAGGCAGGGGTCTACCAGACTGGTTTCCTTCTCTTAGGGGAGTGAGTCTTGGTTTTGCTAGGGATGGTACGATCCATGCATCCTTGTAGGTGCTCATAAAGTGCAATTGTAAAGGATTCTGCATCTTGGGCAGTGTTATCCTTTGGGCGTGGGCTGTGACTGTGAACACCTCTCAATAAGATGAAGTTTGCTTTAGAAAAGTTTTTCACTGTGGTTTCCTTGGTTGGGGGTGGTGGTGGGGTGTGGACATCCAAGGTGATTAGTTTATGGTCTGATCTAACCAGTGATGGGTTGACCTCCGGTATCGAACACCTGTCACCCATGTTGGTGATGACCAGGTCCAATATGTTGTGGCCTCTGGTAGGGGAGTTTACCAGTTGATCCAAGGCGTTTGAGTTGATAAATTCCAGGAAGCGCTGAGCCTGGGAGTTTGTACTCAAGTAGTTTTCCCAGCTAATGGTAGGGTAATTGAAATCGCCCAATATCAGGGTGTTCGGTAGGACCTTCATGTTTTCCAGTGTCTCCAGAAAGGCAGAGTGGTGGTCCTGGGTCATGGAGGGTAATCTGTAGCAGGCCACAATTTGCATTGCAGATTTGCCTGATGTTAGCTGCACATGGATGATTTCAGAGGTATCATGCTGCACCACTAACCTGGAGGTGTGGGTATCCTTGATGAATATGGATACACCCCCTCCTTTTGTGTTTCAGTCCGTGTTCTGTGG